>NW_028301536.1:15350000-15445000 GCF_042242905.1 Orbicella faveolata | reverse complement strand
ATATCATTAATGATGATGACGATGTTCTTTTTGTTGCTGATGACGATGATGACGATGATGATGATAGTGATGATGAAGACGCTAAAAATGACAATGATGCTAATGTTGATAAAGTTAACAGTGATGGAGGTGATGTTGAAGACAACGACGTTAACGTAGATGTCTTCAAGATTATGCTGTCATTTGATGCTATCTTAATCAGAGCTGTTGCAGACTGTAAGGTAAGATCAGTTGACGATGGATCTTCTAAAAACTTCTCTGTAGTAGATGAATATATTCCAACCTGCCGAAGACTTGTAGTGGATGCACGAACATGGAAATTCTGTCCTGGACTGATATTGGTAGATGTAGCTGAATCACCCAGGTTTGTTTTGAAAACAGCTCTCGATTTTGCAATGGAACCTTTGTTGTCAACTTTATCCGTAGTTGATGATGAAGATGTAACAGTTGATGAAGCAGATGAGAGCTTATCAGGTCGGTCGGTGGTAGAAGAGAGAACGGAAAATGAGACAACTGACGGTTGTTCTCTAGAAGGCAATAGCTCTTGAATGAAGGACGGTTTACGTTTTGTTTCAGTTAGAGTCGTACCTGCTGTACTAGGAACCAATGAATCGTTATTCCAAGCTGAGATTCCTAGTGAGGAATAATGTTCAATGAAAACTAAATATCGCAGTTTTAATGTATATAAAAAAATGGATTGTACACGATCAACAGTGAAGTGAAAGATTGGTCGTAAATCTTTACCATCCAAACATACCAGTCCAAGGGTAGTATTTTGCAAGATCTGAGCTAACAATTCTGCCCGCGCGTATTTTTAACTTGGCACAGAGTAGTCTTCGTAACCTTTATTACTCTCCTTTGTGAAATTAAAAATGGCTTAATCGATCTAGAAGTTATTTATCCCGGTAGGTTTTGCAGACTTAGTGAACAAATCATAGTATTATTCAAACACCATACCGTATAGGGCTAAACTTAAAATATACCTGACGAGGTGTACGGTCTATACGGCTAAATAGTTCATTACTTTTCCCTTGAAACCCAACTGATTTAAACCAGCAGGGTCTCATTAAGCCTCATAAGACCCAAAAACACGATCTTTGGCTCTATCGAGAGAGGTTTTCATTACATCTTGGGGTAGTAATTACTATTCAAGTGGCCGATGCTTAGTCTCAATCAAAGCTTATATGCTTCTGATTTCGTATACGAACGTATATTCCAATTGTAAAGAGCCCCTGCGCGCGATGACGGTCGAGATTTGTATTCATTCCGAACCAAGCAAGGTATAACTTAAGGTTTTGGTTTATCTTTTTGTTCGAGTAAGTTTTCAATGCCGATAGACTAATGCTTTTATTCTGATTTTTTTTTTTTTTCATGCACGATCGATATTTTCAGTCTGGTTCAATACACGGATACACGTCACCATGCAATGTGGTCAATATGTTCCTGTGATTTTCCGCTGATATAGTTTATGAAGTACTGAAAATTCCACTTTTCTCTTACATGCTAAATCGCATTACACCCTGCCGCTTTCGACAGGTATTCGATGGAACTGTTAACCATGACTACAGTCGCTAACACCGCTGAGAAATACACTTTAGATAGGATTTCGGTCATTGTGAGTGATATACACATTGCGCAACTTATCACTGCAGAGGTCAGAACTAGCTAGCTCACGATCACTAAGAAACGGGCTCACTAGATGGAATTAAAATCATGTATTACCTAACAGAGGACTGTAAGAAATGCTTCGATCGCTTATATTACCCGATTGACGAGGTAACATCGTAATGAACTCTACAATAATATATATATTTTTAAAACTAGATTGAAGTAAAACTCACTACTTATTAATACGATCATAAATGGGTGGAGTTGATCGGGCGCTCGCGCGACTGTCCCTTGCAAGTCTTACAAAATTTCTGTCTCATTTGTGTCAGTTCCAAATTAATAGAATATCGAACTTTTTCTCGCTTCGATCTGATATAATTGCTCTTGTTACGGTGTCCCAGACATTTACTGTACAGCTCATTAGTGAAACTAGTTATTCAGTTTAAGTTGCAAGTTATAGCCCTACTGACTTCTTGCATAACTCTAGTCACTGAAATGATACATATGTCCTACCTCTAAAAAAGACCGATAACACCATTGTAATAATCCAAAGCGACCAGGTGAATCTACCCATTTTCGGGGAAAGAGTTTGATTGCTCTTGATCCACCCAAGGAGTTAGCTTGCAGTTCACGAAAGTTCTCTACCCTTTAGCTTAGGTTTTACAGACAGAACTCAACTGAGATGCTTTAAACTTTCTCACGAGACCTTAACCCCCTCAGGGTGTCTGAAACTCGTCCATTCCTCAGACACAGCGGGAATAATTGTATCATTGCAGACGAACTGATGAGCGGAACAACTTGAATAAACACTGATATACATATTATGTGAAAATGCAATTATTGTTTCCCAAAAATAACGCTAGCATTAATCAATTTAATTAACTTAAACTGTCAAAACGATAAATAGCGTAGATAGAGTCCCTTTGTCATTGTCTGGAAGGGACCCATGTATCAGACACATGATAATTCAGTAGCATTCCTCTGACTACCAAAGAATCGAAAACCTACGAGGACTAACTGGAGTGAGAAATTCATTTTTGACCACTTTACAATTAATTCCTTCTTTCAGTCTAGCTTAGCATGTAACTTGACTTTTCTTAGCGGAGACGGTGAGCTTCAAAGTGTCTCCAACTGCGCTTTTTTAAAATGCCTTGTTCTCACTCCTCCAATATTTCAGTGAATACATCAGATGGTTTGATGAAAATTTTAAATTTTATTTTACGACGGCGAGGCTGAAAGTTCGTGGTCTCCTTCGTTCATGCATCGGTTGGTAAGCGGCGGCAATTTCAGGTCTTTTTTCAACCGTTACAAGTAATATTCTTATTATAATCAGTCACCAGACCAAACCAAGCTTGCACAAGAAATCGGGTTCATGCTTAGGTCAAGATCTTAAGCATCGCTAATGAACAAAAGGAGCTGATGTAAAAGCGATCTATTGTAGTAAACCAATAAAATTGTGTTTATTGCACGGATCTTAGTGGTGGTCTTAGCTATTGCTTAAAGTAGTCCTATGAGTTGGCCGTGCAACTGGAAAAATTGGATCATAGTTTGTAACATACGAAAAGTATACGGTTTTCAGAGACTGCAAATGATAGATTAGGGCCCTCAGTTTCGTGGACTGTTAGTTTATACCAGGCGTTTGGTTAGCTGGGAGCAGCGAGAAAAACGACGAGAGAGAAGATTAGGGGAGGGTTTGGTGCTACTAGCACTCCTGTCGTCCTATTTTCTCTTTCGGCGTTTTTTCATTGTTCCCCAACTAACGTAGCCAGCAGGCTCCGGCTGGAAGGATCTGACCGCGGCTGGAAGGGCCGAGAAGGAACTGGCTGAGAGTGAAGTGGCCGAGGGGGAATGGGATGGGAACTGGGGTGTCCTCTCTCTTTCCCCCTCTTTCTTCCCTCTTTCTCTTTGCCCCATCCTCGACTGAAGGGTCACTGAAGAACTGTTCACAGGCTACAACTAACCCAACTCCTGAACCGAATGCCATTTCTCCTTCGAAGGAAGTATGCCATTGTAAAAGAGGCATTCAAAGCATTCACATAGAAAAGACTGATTGGCTTAATTGCACCCTGCTTTCTCGTATGAACTAGACAAAACGCTTTCTTTAGAAAACTTTCTTTAGCGCACAGGTCGCACAGCGCACAGACATGAATGATTGCTAACAGCTGTACTTCAAATGAATTCACTCTAATATTTATTCATCTAAAATTCAAAGAAAAAAAACACAAAATTTTGCCCCAAAATGATTGTTATTTCCCTCTATCAGTTGTCATGGTCGGTAGGCGGGGTCTTATGGAACGGGCCGGACGGGGGGGCTAATAGAGAGGAGAGCAAGTAAAGCCATACCACACTCTCTCAGAGACAGGGTGAGGTAAGATAGAAGAAAATTTTGCTTCTATTCTCTCCGGGTATTCTCTGTCCAGGTATTCCCTCACCCTTTGACGATGGCCAACAAGTACAAAAGACAGAACCTTTTATGTTGCTACACATAAACGAGCCCACGATTCTCACTCTTCAGCAGATTGCCACACCATAACAAGTGCACGCAGTAGTTCACAAGCAAATCCGCTTGTCGGAAACCTGAGTCTGCAGGTTGTGTTTCCTTTCTTCCTGAACCTGTCTACAGGTTTTGTACCTCAAAAACTTCAGCCTTTCTCTCAGTTTAGATTTCAAAACCCCTATGTCAGTAAGAAAATAACAAAAGGTATGCCAAAAAGTAGAAGTCGGAGTCGCTCTCCTCATGGCAGAGGTAAGCTTTTGAAAATGTTGTCAATCCGTTCTGAACAAGTTAGATTTTGCTGATAATTTTAGCTTAGTAAAATATACTACTTTCACATGGTTCTTTGCCAGTTTTTACGGAACGAAGACGAAGTCGATCACGATCAAAAGAGAGGAGGAAAGATGGTGGTAGGCTGTGACAGGTTTTTTTCATGGCAGACACTTTCTAACTTTATTACATGTACCTGGTGAACATACTTGTACCATAATGATCTGTTTGTTATGGCTCATTTTTAGAACGCAGAAGAAGTAGATCAAGGTCACCAAAGCGACGAAGGCATCGATCTCTTTCAAGGTACAGTGTAAGCTTAAGCTTTAAAAACTTGAGGTATTTCAACTTGTCAGCTTGTCAGAGATTAAGAAGGTGGTATGTTTTGCTCAGAACACCATGCCTAAAATAAAAAGCCACTGTATTTTAAATATTGAAACCATTAAAAATGTTTCCTTTCTGCTGTTTCAGATCACCTTCCCCACGAAGGCACAGAAGGCAAGTTCTTATCCTGATGGGACAGTGTCTGTTTTAGGCCCCATTCCATGTTTGCACATATGAAAATTTTTTAGAAGTTGTATCCCAAAGTAGGTCACTGGCATGCCAGCTTATGACAAGGATTCCATTGACTGCATGACATTACATGCCAAAAACTGTAATCATGTAACAGTTCACCAAATGGTTTTGAAACCCAAACCAAAAGTCTTTGGTGTAACATATGTAAAATGCACCCTTAGCCTAATGGTTAATGAAGTGGCTTCTGGAACAAGAGGTCTTGGTTGAATCTGGCCAAGGTCTTTGTGTTCTGCAAAGACATCTTGCTCTAGAACACTCTTTAATTAGTTCTTTCCATTTAAAAGTTTGAATGAGCAGTAGTTCAAATGATCCAGGCAACAGGACAAAAACAATCTTGTGGAGTTTCCTGCACTGTGTGCAAAGAGAGTCAAAGTTGAGCTAGTGGATTCTATCCTTTGCTAACCCGATGGGGAATTGAAGAATGTCTGGGGAGAATTTTTTATGGAAATTCAAATTGAAGAAGGACTGCAAGAGATACAGTATTGTATGGCAATCTTGGAAATCACTTTTTTTCCTCAGGGGTATTTTGCAGTATGCTGAATGTCGAATGCCAAATGCACTGTTTGTTTGCATTTAGTTTTACTCTCGTTTGCCTGTGGTTAGCTTTTATTTGAGGACAACATTGTGTTGTATTTAGGCCTTTCCAACAAGTAAAAAAAGGTACCCAAAGGGTACATGTGTGGGATACCTCATTTGTATTGACGGACACAGTAGTGTGGGATTGCAAGCAAACATGAGTGCAACCAACCGCAGGCAAATTGTGCATTTGGTGTTTGGCATTCTGCATTTGACATTAAGATTTGACTTGCTGCAAAGTACCCCGTACTAAATAAGCATGTTATGTAGGAAAGTAGTACTAATTGTAGCTGCTTCATGCTTAAATCCAGGTACAAGCCCCAGCCAGCACTCAATTTTGAACTGATAAATTTATTACAGTGACAGTACATTGTTTCTAACTGCACTGTGTTTTTTCACTGGTTATAGAACACCATCCCCAAGGAGAAGGAGATCAAGGTGGGGACTGAGCATGTGAAGATACCACATTTAAAAAGTGATCAGTTGCTGACAAAGGGAAAATAAGCTGAAGCATTTCTGTTCTGACTCATATTATTATCCCCATAGCAGCAGGTTATTTGAGAGTGAAAACTTGACCAATTTAAGGAAATATCCGAAGAATTCTCATGACTCAATTGTACATGTATTAGAAAAAGATACAATTTGCTCCTGATAATTAATTTTGGTCTCTCTTTGAGATTGCCTTTGATTTAAAAAGTACAGTAATTTTTGAAATTATGCAAAATGACTTAATGATGTTATAACATTAGTAATTGACTTCAATAATGTCATATAACATTACTGTTGTTGTCATCAAAATTTTATAACAGGTCATCATCACCTAGACGTTCTCGAAGATCACGCTCAAAGTGAGTGCGTCACAAAGCTATTGCTTTGAACTTGCAGCTGTAGCTGAAGCATTTTTTTTAGAATGTGATTAATTAGGTGTCTTTTATAAGCAAAACAATCATCATGCTAAATCATACAACTAGTGAGAAACAGAGCGTAGAAAAATATATGGTAGTTTTAAGATGAAATTGTTACTGTTCAATTTGTGGCAACCAAATAATTAACTGAAAAATACACCTTGAGAAGAATTTCCACTTCATTTCAACCACTATAGTGGTCTCTGCAGCAATACTGGTTTGATGCGTACAGTTTCCAAATAGGTTGGCCCTTATTTTTCATTCTCACTGCTCCAAGACTGTCCTGGCATTACAACTCCAGCAAGTGGACAAAGTGGAGTATAGATTTCTAGGATACCTGTGACTACTTCGCGTTGCCATCTCCATTCTCTAATTTCAATTGATGATTAAACATTGAGTTCATACTTTTAATATGCAGGTCTCCCTCAGACAAGAGGAAATCTGATAAGAACACTGTAAAAGCAGAAGATCAAAGTGAAATTGATGGTGTTGCAGGTATGTGCATCCCGCTATCTATCACTTTTTGCCAAATAACTAACTGTATAGGGACAAGTCTTATGTGCTTAGTAGAGCACTGATGGCAACCATGGGCAAATTTTGCTTTTTATTTCAAAGACACCCGTCCGAAATTTAGTGGTACTTGTGAAATTTGTGTTGAATTGCATGTGCAGTAGAATTCATTTGCATGACATATATATAAGGGTTGTGGCATAGCATGTCCCTGTTTATCAAGTGTACTAAAAATTGCTGTAAGACACATAGCTGCAGTGTAATCCTAGTTTCAGCGTACACATAGCTCCAAACTTTTTTAACTTCATTATATCTGATCTGAAAGCTGCCACGTTTGAAGTATCCTCGCAAGAATTGTTAAACATAGCTTAACTGTCTTCGTCAGTGATTGCTACCCTAGATTTAACTGAAATGCGCTGCAAAAACTAAGAACTATAAAATTCTCAGTGGAAACTGTATCACCGAGCCAACTGGTATTAAAAACTGGAAAAACAATTTCCCTGATTATTTTGCAGACTGGGGAAAAAAAATTTCATTTACATATAAATCCACAAAGGATAATAAATTAAGACAATTCTCATTCGGGATACTGTACAGAATAATAATGACCAAAAAGGAGCTCTACACATTCAGACTAGTTGAGGATGAAGCATGCACTCTTTGTCTCTGACCAGACTCTATAGAACATACATTTCTAGACTGTACCGTAACAACAGCCTTTTACTAGAAAGTCGTATCATGGTTCAACCACGAATATGACACCGATATTACACTTTCAAATAACCAAATAACCTTTAACGACATCCCCGGTTTATCTCATCTAACCGATTACCCAAGATGCAGACTACACCTTTTCATCATTATTCTAAAACAATACATTTGTGCCTGTATTAAATGTTTGGACAAGAAACCAAACATGCAGGAATTTCAAAGAAAAGCTGTATTACAATGGCAAATAGAGAAATGCGCTCTTCCCTAAGTCACAGTTTTTCTCGGGAAGCTTTTTTTTTCTGATTTAACTAGCCAATTGAAACAACACACTAAACCAAAAGCCCAAAATCTCATCTTTTTCCTACCAGCCCTGTCTCTAAATCTACTTTGTAGTGTTAGTAGAAAGTAACTAAGGTGTCGTTTTGTAAAGTACTTCAAGTAGTTTTAAGTAGGCAAGTAAGCGCAATTAAAGAATTGTGAGCTTTTTATTGTAATGTAAGTCATGTTTTGTTTAGCAGTGTAATGTAAGTAACGCTGTAAGTGACTGTTAGTAAGTGACCATTAGCAATGTAATAATAATATTATTGTAAGTAACGTGACTGTTAGTGACCTGTAGTAAGTAACATGACTGGTAGTGACCTGTAGTATAAGTTTAAATATGTACTAGTGATTACTAGTGATTAATCAAATAACTACAGTAATATAATAAGTAGAGAGATGTTGAGTAATGTAATGTAAGGGTGTGTTTCTGTAAGAAAATCCAAGATTGGATTCTTAAATCTGCAAGAATCTGAAAACGGATTTTGCATTTCTTTACTAAACAGATCAATCCCAGATCTCTCGGATCATGATGCGTCAAAGGAACTGAAGAATCCACCTTGGGAGTGGATTCTTTGGTTCCTTTGATGCACCATGATCCGAGAGATCTTGGATTGATCTCTTCAGTAAGGAAATGCAAAATCCGTTTTCGGATTCTTTCGGATTTATAAATTCAATCTTGGATTTTCTTAAAGAAACGCACCCTAAGTTTAGTCCTGTACGAATGTTTCTTTAAATTAAAAAAAAATTACATCTCATGTTCATTATGTCATCAAATGACTGGGACCACATGATTTATTCAACAAGGAAGATGAAAAGCTAGATCCACAAGAGACCTTTGTTAACCTGTGGAAATAAGTAATCTTACATTTTAGTTATTTCGTGGATGAAATTTCATAGTTTTGACCATTTTCATATAATGCAGCTTTTATGAAGGTCTTTATGCATGTATATTGCCATTCTTTTGACATAATGATAAACTAAATGTACTTTAGGTCACTGTAAGCATTTATGCATGTATGCTGTATTTGAATGTTCAAGTATACGGTATTATATTTTATGTGCAGAGTCATTTTCTGTCTAATTACTGTTTATACTTTTGGTTAGATTGTCATAATTGAGGTTAGACAGTACTAAGAAATAGTAATTTCCTTATTATTCAGATTTGAAACATCAATATTATCGTTAAGTACTGTTATAAATATTACATTGAACTTTCTTGACTAGATGGTGAGGAGGTTCATAATGAAGATGAGGAAGCCATGATGAAAATGATGGGATTTTCTAACTTTGATTCAACAAAGGTTATTACTACAAAACTCATTTTATGCTGTAAACTGTAGAAGAAATATTGGGCTATAAACCTTTGAAAAATTGCCAGTAGCTGGCCCAATTTGAAACTACCAGGGTTGTCAGAGTTTTTTAACTGTTTCCTTGATCTTTCTACTGTGTCAACAACTGACAAGATCACCTGTCAACATTTAGAGCCCATCATCCACACTCAGCTGTTACAGGTGTTTCAGGTTACAGCCCTTAATGACAGCTCTGACTACACTTAACCTCCCTGAGGCAGACATGGCTGCTGCACTGGACCTAGCCACTGTTTTCCAGGGGACCAGTAATTACAATTTCTTTGTCATGCCCAATTTTTAAATAAGAACCACCCTTGAATAAGTGCCACATTAAGTGACAAGACTTCAATACTGGGGTTAATAATGAACTAACAACTATTTTCTAAACTTGCCAGGGTAAACATGTGGCTGGTGCATGTAATATGAGCTCTGCCAGTGTAAAGAAGGCCAACAAATACAGGTGAAAACTCCGGACTATAATGTGTGCATTTAGTATAATGTGTATGCTAAACCTTTTAATCCTGTTTATTGTATTTCTAACAGTATATCTTAATAGTTCTTGTGTCTTGTGCACCTCCATTGAATTGTCAGCCCCTTTAAAGTAAAATTTTGGAAATAATTCCTTCTCCATTCTTGAGCATTCAAATTTACCAACAATATATATTTACATCAATGGAAATTACCTATAAAATTATGATACGTTGTTGATAACTACAGTCCTTAGTGCACTGAAGCTATTAAAGGGTTGTTATGTAATATGATGTGTTATGAATGCAGAAGATTTTAATTTAAAATAGAAAATGTTGGGAGAAGATTTTTAGTGGACCTTAGGCAGAGCACCATACTCATATAGGAAAGAAAAGGAAACCCATGAATTTATTTTGTCATGGTTATCATGGTTAGTGGTATTGCTTGTGGGTGCACACGTACGACAACGACACTGACCTCGCACAATATGACAGCCATACTCTCGCCAGTAGGTTGACCAAGACAGGCTTGGTGTATAGCATATGTCCATGTTATTGTCAACTGACACCTATCAAAACAAGGTGTCCACTGACCAGTGTCACGTGACCATATCGTGGGCTCAAGTTATGAGCTCATTGCAATCACATGTTTTTTTTGAAGTTGACAGCTGACCAAGTGCAGGTTTTCGATTGGATTGTGGGCTCAAGCCAGGTTAACTTGTAATCAGGGCTGGGTTGTTCGAAAGGCAGTTAACTCTAACCCAGGATTAAAAGTTAACCAAAGCATAAATTTTTCTGGTACAAAAATGTTTTTACTACTTATGTTTTGTGTAGTTTGAGATTGATGAGACTCAAGACAGAATAAAAACAGATACAAAACTCAAATCAAAATTCTTGTATATCCATGGTTAGCTTAATTGAGCTTTGAACAGCCTGGCCCAGGAGCACCACTTTAAGGCTAAATCTTCACGTTTAATTATGTCCTTGTGTCTCTGAAAAATCCAGATTGCCCTTTCTTCAACAATTCACAAAAATGACTTATGTTCTGATATTCTCCCTGTATAAGCAAAGGTATATAGTCACAGCTTTAGCATTATTTTGACCAGAAATGCACCAAATTGCTCATGATGACACATTAGCCTGTTTATTTATTTTTTTATTGGTACATGACTGTGCAATACTGATTTCCTCATTTTGGGAATTTTCATTTTCAACAGACAGTACATGAACCGAAGAGGAGGCTTCAACAGACCACTAGATTATGTCAATTAGTTAGCAATTTAAAATAGATCTATTGGAACATTTCAAGTTGTCCTGTTTACAACTGGGACATCTCCAGTATTGTCCTTGCAGTCGTTTGGGTTCCTTCATGCATGGTGAAATTCTAACAGAGACAAAGTCGAGGGAAACATCAAGTCCCGAAGGAAAACAAATTTAACTGTTTTCCAAAGGGCCATTATTTATTTGCCACTGGTTTTAGATTTTCTACACCTTGTAAAAATGTGACAGAAAAAAAACACTAGTTTGACTTCCTAAATATTTTATTTCCAGTTTTGTACTCCGAAGATATCCAGGGTAATTACGTTATGCGTTAAGTTCTCTTGATTATCTCTCCTGATTGGTTGACATTTTCTTCTTAATTTTGGAATAAACAGAACATATCTTTGAAAAAGGCTTCATCATTTCTTACATTTAAAGGATAAAATGTGAAAAAATCTTTAATGTATAGACTGAAAATCATGCTACCGGTAACTGGGACAAACCTTTTGATGTAAGTTCTGGAGAAAAGTTCCCTTGTAGTAACCTAAGCATGTATTTGCATTTTACAGGCCGCTTTCATGAGAATTGAATGATTCTCCTTAAGAAAAAAGTGTTTTCTTTTGTGCAATGTTTTGAAAAAGCAATTTGCAAAACTGAGTGGTCCATCTTAGCAGTTGTATGGTAAAATCTAGACTGCTCAGGGAACTAATCAATTCTCCTTTTCATCAATGGACCAATTTGCCATGTAACTATATAACTTTATAATATACATAGGACCCTACACATGCTCTGATTGGTCAAAAACCCATGTTTTATCAGAGTATAAAACATAGAAAAAGCGTGTATTATTGCTTTTTGTCACATTACCTCTATATCATAAAGCAAATGAAGAAGACTAAGCTGTGTATTACACTGTGATAAAGCTCCCTGGACACAGAAATGTGGAAAACACTTGCCTGCAGCTGGTGATTTCTACATTTCCTTCGCGTGTCTTCTGAATTATTATATAAAAGCAATTTGATTTACGAATTCTTCTCTTGTTCTTCCAACATCCTGTGTGGTTTATCAGCCTATAAACCATAAAAACTTGTGGTCTATTGCTTAATTTTACTTAGAGACTGCTTTGTGCAGTTTTTCTCTCTCCCTTGATTTTCTCTCACACTATTCATAATAATATTTTAACTTCAACACTGATGTGAAGTTAATTATTAATTAAATCATCTACAGTCCCATCTTTTTCTCTATTGCAATGTTCTGTACATATTTGTTAAAAGAATATAGATATTCATTTCTAGTTTTGAAAATAGTAAAATCAACATTTTGTAGCACTTGGTCAGTCATGCTTTTTTGTCTGAATGTTCTTTCCCTAAAGTAAGACAGTTGAACCTCTCCATACGGACACCTCTGTAATACAGACAGTTGCCTATGTACCAACAAAATTCTCATACATCTCCTTAAAGAAATCTCTATAATATGGACCCTCTCTAAAACGGACAACAGACACTTAATCTTGGCCCTGGGGAGCAAATTCATACAAATTTAACCTCTTTATTACAGACACTCCAGGGACCAGGTGCTGATAATTTGTGATATGTACCATTTCCTGTCAGCTGTTACACAAACATTGACAAACTGTCGGTGTAGCCTTGAAAGTGACATCATCAAAGAGACTACTCCAATACGGACACCTCTCTAATATGGTCACTTCGCTCTGTCCCTTCGGTGTCCATATTAGAGAGGTTCGACTGAAGTTTGAAACTGGAGTATCCTCTGGAGTTTCCTCTGCTATTTCTGACCGATGGTCTGGCCTACCCAAAGCATGGTGGTACTTGGAGTGTTCACATAATTTTTTCAATGTGCGTGCATCTGGTCAAAGATTGATTAGCTGGCATGTGGCATGGGAAGATGCTATTATTTCAGCTGGTGGGGTCTTGGCACAAGGAAAGTGTGGTTCCAGAGACAAATTTGCTTCTCAGATGCCTACACAACCCTGTTGATGTTTCTACCAATTTCCTGGATAAGCTCAAATGTTGTAAAAGTTTCTCTGTAACTCCCTGGGATATATTTTCCATGCCCTTTGAATGAGTGGAGATTGGGAAGGAGGGTTTATCAAAATAAATTAGATGTAAGAAATGCTTTGGAAAATATTATCTTTATTTAGTGATCAAAGAGAAAAAAAAAACGAAAAATAAAAGGAAATTCAGTGGACAGCCAACATATATTTTGTTATTTTCTTGAAATTGACTTGCAAAGGAGAGCAACTAGTTTGATTAAAACTTTAACATGAATGCACACTAAAAATATAAATAAAACTGATGAAAGGAAATTAAGCTTTATTTTGTATTTTAGGAACAAGTTCGTGGTAGTTTTAGTTTTTTGACGAACTTCCATATCCACGTAATTTTTTCTCAGACTTTTTGTTTGATCTTGCCCAGGTTTCCTTGAGTGCGTGCTATTTCCTGATCACAACTGTTACCTTTGATATCCGCCACGGCTCACCCAAAAATTTTGAAACAAGGAAATGACGAAAAAACAACGGAAAGATCCGAGCTGGAAAGAAAATCAGGGTGACATTTTTAGATTAGGGCCCAGTCTTCTCTCACAGCTCAGTGGTTATCAATCAAATATTTATGAGTTTGTGATCGAAGAAACTCTAAAATGGCGATGGAGGCTGCTCCAACTTCCCCGCAATTAACAAACTACGCTCCGCAAAATACTGCCACGGTAACTCACACGGTGCCTGCCTCGCATACAACAGTAAATCTTATACAGCCTGAACAAGGGAAAGGTCTTTATATTGTCGATCCTTCCCAGCAACATGCGTTACAGATGTTCGGAAGTCCCGATCAGAGAACCTTCATGGCGAACCCCGTTGAATTTAATCCTGCGGCCGGAACAATAACAACAACCGCTGTTTCTAATGGAAATGGACAAATTACCATGGTAAGTATTATTAAAATGGCTTACAACACTCAGCAAGGGTTGTAGTCCAATAGCATTCGAGTACAGAATTGGAGTTTGCGAGAAAACGCCGTCTCGTGTGTTCGATCTTTCTAAAGACGCGTACCCCGTTCGTCCGTCGGGGCACTTAACGGCACGAATTCGTCGCCAGAAACACGTACAAACTATCACATTAGTGGTTTCTCGTGAGCTTTAGAGTTTACCAGGTCTCTGGAAATTCAACCTGTCGGCTAAGTTGTGAATTTAAAACCGTCCAATCGAGAAATATCGCTGGAACTGCTTCGCTATTGGTCTAAGCGCTGGCAATGTGCATGACTGAACTTTTGTTTGTATTGAAATGAGTGAGCACACATATAAGCACGGAACGGTACACGGTGGATTTTCATATACCAATCACGTCCAAGATATTGGAGTATAGAAAAGACGAATAAAAAAGCTACAGTTTCTCTTGCGAAAGCTTTCCTTTTAGCTTCCGTGAACCAAAACTCACGCCTTGCATTTTAATGAACACAGCAGATGTTTTTCGTTGTCTGCAGTTCTATCGCACTTCTCCCGGAACACTATTTATGTGACTCGGTAGTTCACGCTTATGTGATTTGTGGTCTATTTTCACGTCAGTATATTAACAGTCTTCCTCAATTTTAGGGTTCGAAATTTAGCACAAATCGATAAAAGTAAACACTGGTGACTTTTACAGTCATTGTTCGCCAAAGGCCGGAAGGGATATTTTTGTAAGTTCGCAGTTGATATCATTTTCATTCTCTTCACGATCGTGTACGTTGCAGCTTGACTGATAGAGTTTTAAAAACTTTCATATCATCATTGGCTTTTGTCAAAAAATTGAGTAACAGCTGTATACAGGTGTTAATTTTGTCATATCTGACAAATTGTACACTGTAATGTGAAAGCAGAGTTACACAAAGCAAAACCTTCTAGAGGGAGAAGACGACAGCAGTCTGGAAATTAGAAAGTTTTTAAATAGTTTCATGGTTTGGCTCATGTGCAAGCTATGGCATGGGTATAAAGTGCCTTTTTAGCTTCTGCACCGAACCACATGTAGTTCAGCAACTGTGGGCTACAATTTGTGCAAGCAGAGTGACTAATGCCCAGTTTTCTTGGAGGATATCAATGGATTTACTCAGAAAAATGTTTAGTTTAACTAGTGTCATACATCAAGTCACAAATAAATATGCGAGTGTCCATCATTATTCGGGCCAAAGGATGTATTCTTGGCTACTCACGTCTGATTGGTTTATAAACAGTGGAATTGAGTGGTGCATGGGAGTTGGAGCATACAAAATTAAAAGAATTTTCATGAGAAATATAACATCTATTGGTGCATTTTCATAACTGAGTACAAAATTTTTTGAGGAACATTTCCTTGAGATTCATTAGCTGGCTTGCAGTAGAGGTTTCTTGAATATCCTGGGTACTTTAGGTGCATTCTGAAGACATCAAAATGAGCTGCAAAGCCATGACAAAAAAAGCCTTGTACAGTGAAACCCCGCTCTACAGACACCCACTTAATACGGACACCTGCTTCTGATGGACAGTTTTCTTTGTCCCAGCAACTAAAAAGCTCATATATTTTCTCTCAAATTAGCCTGCTTAATACGGACACCTGGATAATGCGGACACTTTATCATGTCCCTTTGGTGTCCGTATTAATGGGGTTCCACGGTATAACAATCTGCTCTTGATGAACTTTGATTTATCATGTCAGAGTTAAACCACTCTCTCAGCATGTGCTCTCAACGGTTAGACAAAGACATTGCAAAATTGGTTCTTCAATAACTTATTCCATAGAGAGTGTGAAATCATGGTATTTCAAGGTTGATGCTAGTGTTTGCGTGATTGAAAACAACAACTGACGACAAAAACTGCCATCATTCCATCTCATCACGTGCCAACGCAATGGATCTTTGACCATAGTTTGCCATACATGTACTTTGTAACAAATCAAGAAATCAAGAAACCTAGAGTGTGTTGAACTCCACCCTCTATCTCTTCATACTGCATATTCATCTTTTCTTCTTTATTCGTCTTTCCTTTCCCATTCTTGAAGGATAGGGGTGGACTTTGCAATGTACATGATTTATTGGGCAGACGTTCGGTTGCTTCGGTCATCCAGAGCTATTTCTAAAATCACATTTGACCTCATACGTGTCCAACTGTAAATTGTTGCAGTAACAAACTACAAACTGTCACTCATTGTTTAAATGATTATGCAAATTTATGATTTAAAATTACATTTATTTTTGTTTTGAAATATTGTGTTGTTTTTGTTCCTCTGTATTTAACCAGATGAATGGACAAGCTTTAGGAAGTCAGAGACTACCAGTTGCCATGGAAACTTTGGATGAACCACTTTACGTCAACGCAAAACAGTACCACAGAATAATAAAAAGACGGCAAGCAAGAGCAAAGCTCGAAGCTGAGGGAAAAATACCAAAAGTTCGAAAGGTTAGTTTGTATTTTTGTTGAATTTCACTAGTACAGCTGTTGCATTTCTTTGCAGGCATCACCGACAAAGTGAAAAAAGCTGAAAAAAGTAATGTCAAATTTGGACTCTTTCAGAGTTCACTTCTACACTAAACATCATGAATAACTTGAGGAAATTGAAGGCATTTGACTTACACCTGTAGCGAATAGAAAAATAATTTGAAGCGTAATGTTCTTTCCAATTAAAGAATGTGTCAGTTAGAAAACATTGTAAAAAAGTGATTTTTTTGTTTTGATGCATTTTGCAATAACAAATGCGACTAAGTCATATTTTGTAATTGTAAAAAGCATCAAACAAAAGAAGCACTTTTATCAATTGAAACTAAAAAAACCCTGGTACCTAGAAACCACACTCTACACATGAAAGAATATCTAGAATTATCAGCAGCTCAGATATTGAGACTTCAATGTTTTACTAGTAATCGATAATATTAACTTGTATGTTTTTTGGCAACAATTTTTTAGAAATATCTCCATGAGTCAAGGCATCAGCATGCTTGCAGAAGGAGAAGGAGCAACGGGGGTCGCTTTGTTACCAAACCTGAGCAAGAACCAGGAATACAGGATGGTGGAGTAGGAGATGGCCAAGTATTCCAGGAGGGCATGGTACCATCTCAGGAACATGATCCACAAGAACAGGCATACAGTGTTGTCCCAGCTCCTGAGCCGAACAGAGTACAAATGACGAGTCAGGCTCCTGAGCAAACAGAATAAGGTGATTATAGCCAAATATTATTTATATACTGCTTCCAGATGGCTCCTTAGCAATTCTGAGAAATAAAATTAAAATCGAGGAACATAAATCTAAGCCACAAATAAATATGTGAGAGAGGGATGTTACTAAAACTGGTAACGGGGAACGAGGATTGAACAGGGAGTGGGGAACCGGGAACGGGAGTCTGGGAACAAGTGTACAGCGGTAACCCACCTAAGAATTCAATATGGCGGCAAAGGAAAAGAAAAGGGAACAATTTGGGGAAATGTAAGGAAGTGTTACGGTTGTAAACTTTAGTTTCTACCAGCTGTGCCTCAAAGTCCAATATGGTAAGTACTGAGAAAAACAAAGCACGAAATAGCGCCTGGGGAGAAAATCGAATCGGTATTATCACATGCTACCCCAATGGGTCAGTACCAAACCTGAGTAAGAAATTCAGACTGCAGACTGGGTACAAAATGCAGACTAGGTACAAAATGCAGACTGCAGACTGGGTACAAAACGCAGACAGAGAATAAAGAATGTTTTTCATCTGATACATGACAACATGTCATCTAAAAACATACCGAGTGTCACGCAGTCGCTTTTCCACGGTCATCTTTCACCAACATTAGCATTATTGTGGAATATTCCTAGCTCGTTTCTTCATATATTTTGTCTTTAACAAAGCGGCTGGCCAGGCCACAGGTTATTTATCTGCTGCTCACCTGATTTGCCAGCTGACTTGCCGATCTCCGAAAGGCCGCCTTTCTAGCTTCCGAATGCGAAGGCAGCAGACGACCCACGTTCACTGATGCTCATGTGTTATGTCACTTGTCCTCGATATCATATTGCGTGTTGCTATTTTTAAATATTGATATGACAGCTCGCGCACAAAGTGAGAAGATATGAGTAGACTATGAAGGCTTGAAATTCTGTGTAAGAAAGACTGTGGCCTGACCGATTGGCGGACGTAGCTTGTGATAATACAGGATTATACCGATTCGATTTTCACCCCAGGCGCCATTTCATGCTTTGTTTATCCCAGTACCAATCGGACTCTTCTCTAACAAGAACGTACTGGGCCATGATCTGGTGGCACAGCCGGTAGAAACTCACGTTTACAACTGTAACACTTCCTCACATTTCCCCAAATCGTTCCCTTTTCTTTTCTTTTGTCCGCCACGTTAAATTTTCACGCAGGGTACTGCTGTAAACTTGTTCCCAGACTCCCGTTCCCGGTTCCCGGTTCCCGGTTCCTGGTTTCCCATTCCCTGTTCCCCATTCCCTGTTCCCCATTCCCTGTTCCCTGTTCCCTGTTCCCTGTTCCCCGTTCCCCGTTCCCTGTTACCAGTTTTAGTAACATCCGTGAGAAAGCCACCTATTGTAGCTACATGTACCGTTCTGCATGAAAGTAATGCAAGATATTAATAAATTGTAAATTTTCTTAGTATTGTTAAATTGTAAGTTATGTTAGCACTGTAAGTAGAGTGGGTAATTTTTGTATGTAATGTAATGTTATTGTTGCAATAGAAAAAAAAAAAAAAAAAAAAATAAGGTGTTTATTATTGTTGTTATAGTTAAAACGTTAAGCATTGTGGCTGCTGCATGTCGTGTCATTTTCAGGAGACACTGTGTAAGACACACTACTACATGTATGATACCTGGATGCCCTTCTAACTAATGGCTTAGTCATACAGGGTATTTATAAAATCAGGGTGACTAATGGATTGACCTTATTCTGGAATAATAGCATATTCTGGAATATTCTATAAGAGCTATTTCATCTGCTTGTGGAACAATCCAAGCATGTGTTATTTTAGTGCATTTGGAAGCAACCCTTTTAATTGCTCGCACCAAAGAAAAAAAGAAAACGAAAAAGAGCACCTCTTTCATTCTCCTTCCAAATCTGAGAGTATGGTTATTTAATGAGTAAGTACAATACAACATGAAATAACATGAAATGTGTAAGTACAATACAACATGAAATAACATGAAATGTCGTCAAAATTCCAGAATTGCTTCCAGTCTGTGGTAGATACTTGGTTACTGGTAGTTTAGGGGTTAAACTGTTAAATGGTAATGTATTTTTATAAACAGAATTTTACACTCTTGCTCATTTCAACTTTGCTTTTCTTTTTCAGATACCTATCTTCTTGGCAAACAATATTATAAAGTTGATACGTGTAGAATGCTTTCAAGTGGTGGTCATTGAAATATCCCTTAAGTAATCTGAGATTCAGTATGTAAATACACAGTCACAAGCCTTATCACTTGGGATGTTCACTGTATACCACAGAAAATAATGGAAGAATTATTTTATTCTGTACTGAGTTTTCAGTAGGAATAAACCAGTAGCTGTGATGGGTGTGGCACATCATGGTAGAAAAACAGCCTGTAGGATACAGCTAAAGGTGCTTTGGTTTTTGCAGCCTTCTGAAGTTTGATTGTATCCTCCAGAACTTGGGGAAAAATTTAAGAGTTTTAGTCCTTTAAGTCCAGCTCCAAATTATTCATACACCTAGAGCTGTTCTCTGTATTTGTCGTCAGTATTTTCAAAGCTGTACATGTATGCTTTGGTCAGGTTTTTTATTATTAACTTAGGCTTACATACTCAGGGTTCTCAGATTAAGCAGCGTAAAATAATGGATTAATGTACATAAATATAAATTATCTTTTACTAGAGTGGTTTTCAATTGAGTGTCATAAAACCAAAGCCAAAGTAAAAGCTCAAGGCAATCACAAAGGACAAATGAGACTATCCAAGGAACCAATCAATATACAAAATAAAGATATGTAGCAGACTGTCACAAAGTGCGAGCTAATCACAATGGTCAATTCCCTCTATGAGATTTGCCTGCAGGGAATCATGGTAGTTGTATTCGTAATCTTGGTCTGGATATTTGTTTTGATGAATACAACTACCATGATTCCCTGCAGACATGTCTCATAGAGGAAATTAGCCATTGGTTTTGGTTATACCTCTGATTGGATGAAAACGTGGAACAAGTTTTTTAAGCCAATTGTGAGGCATGGTAATGCAAAACCAATTACTTTTTGACACTCAAGTGAAAACTGCTCTAAGTACTTATTAAGTAGCTTATATCACAGAAAACAAGTTCAGTGGTTGCACACAGACGGCCCTGTCAGAATGTCCTTGCAGTCAGCAGTTTTGCCTCCTACAGTAAATTATTTGCCACCTACTTCACACTGAAGTTCCTTAATCCTGAATTTTAACAAATCCATCTGTGGTCTTCACTGCTTTCTACTTCTGTTATCCTGCATTTTGACAGGGCTGACATAGAACTGTATTATCTTATTTATGCAAAATCAGCTACACATGATAAATGACATACAGAGATACTTTAAATTGTGAGTGAAATACTGGAATAAATGTATAGTGACACAGGCCAATAGGCTATTTCAGAGATTTTTTATTTTCAGAGTTACCTGGTGTCTCTATTTCAAAAGGAGTCTTTGTGCAAAACCTTTCTAAATATGAAAATAAGTTTGAAGACATGATTGTGAATATATGATCTTTCATATATTCACCTGTAAAATAAGTTTGATTTGCATGAAAATGAACCTGTAGGCGGAACTCATTTCATATGTGTGGTTTCACACAAAGACTTGTTTTGACACAGAGGCAAAAGGCAACTCAGAAATGGCCTATTGATGATTTTTTTTTTTACCTAAGCCAGCTGTGTAATATGCTAGTTTTTTCTTCATTGGACATTTTTTCAATTTCAAATCTTTCAATGACTGGTATTGTGACAGGTTTTTTACTCCTTCCCACCGAAGCATCTCGCAGATTTCATGGTGTTATTTTTCTTAGCAATCTGTATTTCCAACTTGTTCATTTATAATTATTATTTAGAAAGTGGTGTAGAAAGTGGTGTTCACTGATTTCATTTGTATGGCAACACACTTTGGAGAGTGGTCTTATGCACAATCTTGAAAGTTAGAACCAACTTGCTCAGTCACAGTATGACAAACAGTATCACATAACAGTATTTGGATGGTCGCCCATTAGATTTTCATGTACAGACTTAAAAGTTGTATTTTTTTTCTTTTGGATTGCTTCAAAAGCTACTAGTTACTCTGTGTATTTTTGACTCTTGAGTGCTTTTACATGATGGCCATGTTCACATCTTTGAATTATGGAATTTCTCTCCTTTGGGAATTGAGTTCTTGTGTTATGTGAAAGAAAATGCTCTGACTATTCTCTTTAATCTTTAGAAAAGTAGTTTACTGCTTTCCTGGTGGTATGGGCCCATGGCCAGGAGAATGGAAACAAATTATTAGTTGCGTGGGTACTTAAACATTGGTATGATCTGTGTGGGCTAGCTTGTATACACAGTTACCAGCCTAGTGGACATTTCAGTCTGAAACTCAGGCTAAGGATTGTGTAGTAAAGGCAAAAGTTGGAAAAACTGTCTTGCATAGTAGTCAGTATAAAAGGTGTCAATGCTCTTGTATTATGCATGGATATAATTTCAAAACAACTGGAGTTAGCCTGCGAACAGGCTCCCAGTAAGCCCGAACGAAGCGAGGGAGCCTCCCCTGTCCCCGCCCCGATCGCTTTGCTCTCCAAATTCTTCTGTTTCATGCCCACCAAAATTTTTTTCCGTCCTCACCAGGAGCCTGTTTGCAGGCTAAACTGGAGTCTGCTGCCTCATCATCAGTGATATGAATGCAACACATCAGTGAGATGAACGGATTTTGTTTTTTTACATTTTACCTCCACATATTTTCAAGAACATTTACATCGTGTAAAAAATGTCTATTAGGCAATTGGGTTGTCAACTTAACAGTACACTGTTTGAGGTAGGAAGAGGTTGCCTTGCTCTGTTAGACTCTGGACACTCAAACCATAAATGCTTGAATTTTTTTGTACATTTTTTTGGTAATTACGGCATGAAGGCTCCTCATATTAACAGAAGTGTTTCATGTTCTAACGCCAAATAAAGGCTTATCTTTGTCATCATGAGAAGAGCTCTCATGCTGTAGCTCCCCCCCAAAAATGTACAAAAATGCCAAGTGACTATGGTCTGAGTGTCCTTAGTGTAAGGTTGTCTCAATAATTGTGACCATTCTCATTGTAGTGATTTCACAATAGATTTGTCAAGCCTCCTTATAGACTCATTGAACCTTCAGTGTCTCTATCATTCAAGTTGTTGTCCTTTGTAAGTTCCTATCTTGATTCAATATCAGTTTGATACAAGATTTAGGGCTGTAATAGATTCTTTTGGCAGTGGCTATTTGTGTAGGAAATATACCCCTATCGTTGGATGTTAAGTTTTTTTTTTTCTGTACTGGTAAGAAGCCATGACTGTGTCATTGTAATTTATAGCAGAAAATAAAGTGCATTTCTAAACAAACTACACAGTTATGTATCCATTAGAAAGAGTGCAGCTTAATTAAAAATACACTTGCACCGTTTTTGGCAGTTTTTGGAGTTCTTGTGCTGAAAGATTCAAGCCTGTAGGGGGGTGGGGGGTGGGGGGGTGCTATAGAAAGTTTTACATGGGTAGACTCTGCCCTGACAGCCAACCCCTTACCCTTTTATATTCCATTTTGAAAGAAAAGGTACCCCTTTCGTACACCTTTAATTGAAAAAAGGTCCCCCTTTCACATGCTTTTATGACTGCCCCCTATTACGAATAAATCGTCAAAAAAGGAAATATTGTCATTTTCATGTAGGGCTTCATAAATTAAATTATACAGCCATAAGGTGCATCAGGCGGCAGATTTCCCTTCCGTTTTATATACCTCAACTTCTGAAATCCTGACCCCTTTATATACCTGAGGACTGAAAAGATACCCCTCCTGGGAAGAGCCTCGCCGTGTAGGCCATTATTGGGAGTACCCCCCCAGGAGTAGGTGTTGTATAATTTGGATAAATTTAAATTGCTTATGAGGGAGGCTCTTCCCTTATTGTCCAGTGAGTTCTTTAATGCTGTATTTAAGTGTTCTGCGTATTAAGTGCAGACTTATTTTCTGTTTTAAACAGTCAGCCCTTTAAAACAAGGATGTTTCTTTTCGTATTGACCAATTCAATCGTTGCATAGAACAGGGATTGCTTAACTTCAGGGAACTTGGTCCCCATCTTGACTGAATCAGTGCATTAAAACAGGGAACTTATAGTTCCTGGCTTGACCAATCAGTGCTTTAACACAGGGAACTTAGTTGCCGTCTTGACCAATGAGTTCCTTACACATGTAAAACAGTGAACTTGGTTCCTGTCTTGACCAATCAGTGTTTTAAAAGCAGGGAACTTACTAGTTCCCATCTTGACCAATCAGTGCTCTAAAACAGGGAACTTAGTTCTTATCTTGACCAATCAGTGTTTTAAAACAGGGAACTTAGTTCTTATCTTGACCAATCAGTGCTCTGAAACAGGGAACTTAGTTCTTATCTTGACCAATCAGTGCTCTGAAACAGGGAACTTATTACCGTCTTGACCAATCAGTGCTCTAAAACGGGGAACTTAGTTCTTATCTTGACCAATCAGCGCTCTGAAACAGAGAACTTAGTTCCCATCTTGACCAATCAGTGCTCTAAACCAGGGAACTTAGTTCTTATCTTGACCAATCAGTGCTCTGAAACAGGGAACTTAGTTCCCGTCTTGACCAATTTCGTGTTCTAAAACAGGGAACTTAGTTCCTGTCTTGACCAATCAGTGTTTTAAAAAAGGGAACTTAGTTCCCGTCTTGACCAATCAGTGCTCTTAAGCAGGGAATTTAGTTCCTGCCTTTACCAATCACCGGGACCAATCAGTGCTCTAAAGCAGGGAATTTAGTTCCCGTCTTGACCAATCAGTGTACTTAGTTCCCGGTTTGACCAATCAGTGTTTTAAAACTGGGAACTTAATTCCCATCTTGACCATTCAGTGCTTTAAAACAGGGAACTTAGTTCCCTTCTTCACCAGTCAGTGTTTTAAAACAGGGAACTTAGTTCCCGGTTTGACCAATCAGTGTTGTAAAAGAGGTAACTTAGTTTCCCGCTTGACCAATCAGTGAACAAATACACTACAATACTGATTACATGACGTACCTCTCGTGAAAAGACAACAAAATGGCGTCCAAAGTTCCCTTGGAATTTTGGTAGTCCTATTCTAAAGTGATCTACCTTGTAACGGCAGCCAGTTCAGGGCCAAATAGATCAGTGAGATATCGTTGAAATAGTCTCTACCGATCGCTTCCCTTCACAAACTAAGCAAAGCCTGAGGTGAGTATCGAAACGTTGCTATCGGGGATTATTTTAAATAACATTTGAGCGTATACTTAAGTTCACTTTTACTTATATTTTCAACGGTGGTGATGCCCTACACCAAAGGTCTCGGGTTTTTAATGTAAGCTGAAGGTAAAGGTTTCCGTTTTTCTATAGCTAGGAACTTATCGAGGTTTCAGCTTATTTTTTGCACGTAGTCAGTCAATAATTTCCCTCTCGCTCTATATTATGAGGAAATAAACATTGAAATGATAACTATTTGTATCGATCACCTCCCCAAGCATATATCTGGCTGGTCATTTTACTCGTTGATATTCCCGGAGAAGCTGGAGTTTGTTAGTAGTCTACTTACTTGGTAAATAGTGCTTTTCATACATTCTGATTGGTTAAGGTGGCCGAACACAGTTGTCAAGTGCCTATGCCTAATTCACCATTAGTTTTAAGCTATTTATGCTTTGGCGGCCGTTTTCTGCAAGAGTCAAGGTTAACAACAGAAGGGTTTATTCTCCCATTTTGGCTAAGGTGTGTGCTGTTGCCATGGCAACGGAGCTGGTTAGAAACAACGCTTGAAAAATGGTTTTTGTTTATTTAAAAAAATCCAGTCAGAGTTTTTTCATCATTTGCCTACTACAAATTGACATTAAATCCCTTCCGTCAACACTATTCTAATAAAATTTTGACATAGACGATTTTTGTAATTCGCCGTAAGACATTTTCACTGCATGTTCTGTATTGTTAAAAATTCCTTATGTCAAAAATTAGATTTTTTGTGACAGATCATTCATGTGGTTTCTGAACTATTTTTTTTTTTGCCAAATTTCTTGAAATTCTAACGACTGGGGCATTAGAAATCGGCAAGTTTCTGCAAAAGCAATGACTGAGTTGCCAGTAATCGGATAACCGTGTTTGTACAAAGAACTCTGGGATCGTCATGGGGCAAACATTGCAAGTCGCTGGAAGGAAATGTATGGCGAAAAGTTGTTTCGACGCCCAAAAACATGGTTCTGGGGAGAGATCAACGCTTTTTCGCCATTGTTTTATCGCGAATGGATTTTGGCAATGTTGATACATGGAAAATGTAGGTTTTTGTTTGAGTAACTGTGAAATAAGCGATAAAATGTACCGATAAACTCCCTTTGCTTGCGTGAGGTTTATTGTGAAATACATTGAAGAATATTGAAAATTTCAATACACTCCTGATCTCGAGAGGCTACCCAGAGCAAATGGTAGAAAAGACCCTCCGAGAAGTTAAATATAAAGACAGAAAAGAAGCTCTAAAACAGAAATCGAAAATTGCAGAAGGAACAGCTACCCTTTGTGTCGGGCAATTTCACTCAACCGTCAATACCAAACTTTGGAAAGGATAATCACGTAAAATGGCACTTTTAAAGACCAACACTCAGAGATATATTCAAGAAGCCACCCTTGATCTGTTATAGAAAAGGAAAATCACTGAAATATGTGCTTGTAAAAGCAAAACAAAGGCTTTGAGCAACATAGTAGCCACACAGCATGAGTCACGCGGACTCATTTGTCATTAAATCAACCCCAGACAGCACAATGATCACCAGCGGGCTTATTTCCAGTATTACTTGAATGACCGAGCTTTCAAATAAGCCAAAAGAAGCCTGTACACGACTTAAAAGGCTTTACTGGGTTATTTCCTCTCGATTTATACCTAATTAATTTTGTAATATTTTCAGACCATAACGCGATGTAAATTTCACAATAAACCTCACGCAAGCAACAGTGTTTATCGGTAGATTTTGTCACATATTATACGGTTATAAACGGGGTTGACCGTGCGAGACTTGGAGAAGGACTGTCGAAAGGGAGCCGGAAAAGGAAGGTTTAAGGACATGGGCAGCAGCAGCATTGGCTGCGGAGGACAGAACAGCCTGGAGGCAGAGAGCTTACGGCCCAATTCTCCACTTGGAGAACGGATAAATGATGATGATTATACGGTTATTCAAACAAAAACTTACATATTCCACATATCAACATTGCCCAAATCCATTCGCAATAAAAATGACAGCGAGAAAGCATTGATCTCTCTCAAAAATCGTTTTCTTGTACCTCGAAACAACTTTTCGCCATACATTTCCTTCTAGCGACTAGCAATGTTTGCCCCCTGACGATCCCAGAGTTCTTCGCACAAACACGGGTATCCGATTACTGGCAACTCATTCATTGGTCTCAATTTTGCGAGCAACTGCGCTGCATTTAACTGGGTTTTTTTGGTAACAAAGAAAAAGCTGAGAATTGCTGGGTTCTTTGCATCGTTACCCTTTCTAATATATCTTTGTAATAAAAGACTAAAGCCATCAATACACTGCGTTCAAATATAGAGGAAAATAGCACAGATAGTGCAAGTGTTGAGTAAATAAAATGATCACTGGATCGCTCTATTGACTGTATAATTATTTGTTTTAGATGTGGCCCGCCTAGCTTAGCCCAGGCTACCTGCGGGTTCACGCTGTTGCTATTGTCAAGCTTTTCTTAACTTAATGTGTATATCTTTCTGTAAAATTGTAAATATGCGAGTCATAATAAAAGTTGTTGTTGTTGTTGTTGTTTTTCCAATCCTTGTGTGCACGCTGAATTGCATCGGCAAAAGCACGCACGAAAACTGTGTTTGGCCACCTTAACTCCGAGGTGATTAGCAAAGTACTATTCACCTGCAAGCAGAGATTTTGGAATTTCTGACCATTTATCAGTTTAAGTGAAATAAGTACCAGTATATATTTATTAAAACAATTATTCACCTTGGTGTCAGCTCAGTAAATATCCAGCACTGTTCACCTCCACTTCTGATCAGTAAATAATGGTTAATTAATGGGATAGAGAATTTGACATCATATGGGATAGCTGGCCAGAGGAGAATTTGAACGAGTTGCCTTAAAATCAAGGGACAACTCCTTTCTTTAGTAACATTGTGATTTGAAAAGGATGGCCGTCAAAGCCTTTGCGTGTGCTGCATGTATTTGATGGCAAATATATAGTTTTGCTCATGAAATTCTGTTTCCTTTTATGCCAAAAGGATGTGTTGGATTGGTGGGACATAGTGGAAGTTCATTGTGAACACCAAAAGATGTTAAAGAGCATCTGCGAAGGAGGCTACCAGTCCATCAGATTTGCATACTTTAACTCTGGCCACGAGAGAAGAGAACAATTTGAAATTGGCAACTCATTAATAATGTTTAAAATCTCTTTATTATAGGCTGATGAAGAATTAAAATGACCGATGGTTTTCCATTTTGATGGCAGATACAGATCAGCTCTTGAGTGTAAATTCTTGGAGCAAGTTGAAGAAGACTTAGCAGAATTTTGGAGTATTTGTGGAGACAATAGTGTTCTTGTGTTTCCTCCTCTGAGTGCTCATTATCGCTTCCTCATTCACGAGCTTGTAGGACAAAATTCCAAGCTTCAGACAGTGTCCGTAGGACAGGGACGGGAGAGAAGAACTGTTGTTTACTTTTCTCCTGAAAGGTACAGAAATGAACACACCTTGTATATCATAGCTGCAGTCAGATTCGGAAGTCTGTTGGTCCTATTATTAATAATTACCAATGGTTAAAGGAATATTAAATGGGAAAGTGATAGGTGACGCTAGACTAGGGTAATCTCACATTCGCCAAGTTTTCTTTATAATTTCTCAATTGTTTGTGCAAATACCAAAGTAAAGAAAAGAACAAAAGTTACAAGAAATGGCATGAATTCAGACTTGCAATGAAGTAGGGCATTATCAAGCTAAAAAGTCATTATAATAGTGGAGCTCCAGCGGCCCAAAGGGCTGCCAAGTGGAGCCCCATACTCATATAGGAAAGACAAGGAAACCCATGAGTTGATTTTCTCATGGTTATCATGGCTAGCGGTATTGCTCGTGGGCATGTACGCACAATGGCGATGACGATGACGACGAAGTCGCGCAACATGGCGGCCATACTCCAAATAATTGGTTGACAGAGACATGCAGCCTTGGTTTACTGTGTACTTCTTTGATATTGGACATCCATGTTATGGTCAATTGATATCTGTCAAAACAAAGTATCTGCTGACCAGTATCTCGTGACCATATCACGGGCTCAAGTTTACAGATTGCGTGTATTTTTTAAGTTGACTGCTGAACAAGTGCTGGTTTTCAATTGGATTGCGGGCTCATCCCAGGTTAACTTGTTGAAAACAGGGCAGGATTGTTCGGAAGCCAGTTAACACTAACCCAGGATTAAAAGTTAACCGAATTATAACTTTTTCTTCTATGCAAATGCTTTTTTGCTGCTTTGTTTTGTGTACATGGTGATTATTAAAACTCAAAACAGAAGGCCAAACAATATACAGAAAACCTCACTCACCTGTAAAGTTACAAAACTCAAATCAAAATTCTACCTTTTCCTGGGTTAGCTTAATCGGGCCCTGAGCAACCCGGCCTAGGAGCTACGCTTTTAGACTGGCCTAAATCTATATATTATTATTAATCTCAGACTAAATTTGGCTCATTTCAGAGATCCAGATAAGATGGCACATTCCCCTTCAACCTCACAAAAGACTTTTTTTGGAAGAGGAAGAGGCAGGTAATATATGTTAGGGTTGACAGCCAGACTGAATGAGCGGTTGCGAACGGAAAGTGCGTTGGCAAACTTCACTTAATGGCAGCGATAAGGCTAATATCTATAATGCTGCATAATAATAGATAGATGAAAGACATAAAGATCGTGTTCATGAAAAGTAGGGACTTGTATATAAGCGTTCTCCAAAATTATATCAATTTTTGTGCTTTCCAAATAATTGTTGTTGTTGATCTGTTGAGAATGCAAAAGTCAGCTGAAATGTTTAATATATAAATAACACCAAAACAATTCCTCTAGAAGAGAATGCTAATCTTAATAAGCGATACATTGGTTGAAAGTTCATGTTAAGCTTGTCCACAGTGTTCTGTAACGCAGTTTTGGTTTGTATGTATTCAGGAAGACCTTTGATTCAGACCTTCTTGCAATCCGAAGGATGATATCATTGTTTCTAAGTCATTATCACCCTCTTAACCATTGGTCAAGTCTTCTTGATGCTTATTCCTTACTATTTTGATCCCTTTAAAGGTGTGTTTTGGTTCTAAGTACAGAATATTGCTGTCTAGAAGAAAACTATGACACATGACACCATCTTTAGTTTCGATGTTTTGATCAAAAAACAAAACTTTCCCCTACCCCCTAAAATATGCAAAGGACCAAAACACAATAGGTACCAAAGAAATCTCTGGGGAGTGGGCAAGAGGCAATTTCTTAGTATTTTCAAGGGCCACTTGCCTCGCCTACCCTGCAGGGGAGTTCATATACGCCCCCAGCTACCCCTACATGAAGTTAACGGAGTTAACAATGAGAAGTTTAACAGGTTTGGTTGTGGTCTTTTAGTATGTCATCATATTGTGTCCAGCTGATGAAAATATTGACATCTGAGGGCCACGTTTTTGATCAGGAACTAGCATTTTGCTTACTTGAAGTATCTTTCCCAATTTTCTAACCTCAATAGTACTTCGCACTAAAAACCACTGGCCTGTTCTGGGCTCTTATATATATTTGTGGGGAGCTTGGGAAAAATAAAAACATGAACAGGGGAAATCAACCAACTAGGTTAGGAATTGGGATGGGGTAGGATTGTGGTAGGAGGGGTGTGATTCTTTATATAGCCTGGCACCTGTTTCTTCTCTTGTTTATGTGTATTCAAAAACCTTGGAGGCTACACAGGCTAAGACCTAAGATTTGTTCATAATGTATTATTTTAACCATTTGATAATAATTATCAATTATTAAAATTCATATCTTCGTGCCACTGTGTTATATCCTCTATATAATTCCTTTTTACTGGAGACATTTCATAAAATAGATAGAACACAGAATGACTATCATCCCAGGATGGGGTGATAGTCCATACCACGGTTACCCCAAGCATCAAGTTCTCTGGTACCCATTTATAAACCTGGATAGAGAGAGGCACTGTGAGAGTGAAGTGTCTTGCCCAAGAACACAACACAATGTCCCCGGCCAGGGGTCAAACCTGGACCACTCGATCCAGAGATGAGCGCACTAACCATGAGGCCACCGTTCCTCCCACACCAAGGGAGGTGCGGTGGGCTGATGGTTAGAGTGACAAATTTTGGATCAAGTGGTCTGGTTTGAGCTCTGCCCGGGTCATTGAGTTGTGTTCTGGGTCAAGAATTTTATACTCCTGCAGTGCTTTTCTGCACCCAAGGCAGCAAATGGAAATGAATAAACTTTAAGATCAACCTAACAAAACATTGGGGAGGGGGTTGTGCTGGGAGCAAGGGGGGGGGGGAGGGGAAGATAGCCTATGGTAAAACAAGAGCGATGTTCATTAAATACTGAAGTTGCTTCATAGTTACTGTAATGAAATCAGTGAGAGTTATAAGCATAGATAGAAACCACAACTATTGATTAAGGCTCTTGTTTTTAATAATAAGTCCTCCAATTTATTGTTGTAGGAGACCAAGACGGCCTGACCAGGCACTGTATGTTCCAGGAGCATTGAGAAAAGCTAAGTGTGACCAGCTCAAGGAAAATGCAAGTAAAGAAAGTACTGTAAACAGTGCAGAAAACAAATCAGAAAACAGAGAAATTTCAAAGAGCCATAAAGACAGTAATAATGATGAGACCAGCACCTTATTTACTCCAAAAGATGGCCGCGATTCTATCAAACCTAGGAGTGCTGTGCATGAAACCCAAACATATGAATCAGCTTGCCACAGTATACTTTCCACTTCTGAGAGAAAAGTTGATAGTAACACAGAGGGAACAGATAGTATCTTTTTTGATACAACTGTACAACATACAAATGGGCCATCACATCTGTTTATCGATGAGCAGTTATGGAGTGAAAACAAAGAGTCAAATAGGGAAAACATGATAGAAGATGACAGTGATCCAGTGGTAACAACATCTGAGAAACTAACTAGTAATGCTCTTGTCAAAGAATTTGATGAAATGCCACAGATCAGGGATGAAACAGATAAAAGCATTGAAAAAACTGTGCAGAAAATAACTGATGATCAAAGTTTATGCACCATTTCTAAAAAAGAATCTAGCTATGGTGAAACCGATCATAAGAAAGATGTACATGTAGATGTGAACTGTGGTATTTCTCAGACTCCATTGGTAACAACCAAAATAGGTGATTACAATGTGGATAAGAGTCTTTCAACATTTGAAGACAAAACTTGTGATTACGCGAAGGAAAAACCTTTGACAGAAAATGTAACTATACCCGGCAATCAAAATCAAGCTATGGTAAAATCTGAAACGAACTGTGGAAATGCCTCCATAGTGGTGGCCAGGACAGAAGAATCAAACTCACTTGGAACTGAAAATCAGTCTTTTCAAGATGATTCCGTGATAAAAACAATTGAAGATTCCGAAGCAGTAGTAGCTGATTGTGCAACAGTTGGTTTTGATGGTGAAGACAATGTTGAACAGGATGAAAGTCGGAATGGGAATGAGGAGACATTTCAAAGTGGTTGTGAGAACAAAGGAAGCAGTAGAGCTCTAACATTGCCTGGAAGTGGGGTTTTCATTCACGAAGAGGCACTAACACATGCTGTAAAACATTATGAAGAAGATGTTGCAACATGTGAATTGATTGGCAGTCAATCAAAATTGTTTAACGATGAAATCATTAAAGAGGCAGAATTGAGAACATCAAAAGAGGCTTCAATGGCTGTGTGCAAAAATGCTGTGAATTCTAAGAACAGCGCAGTGGTCACTAACGATGAAATCATTGAGGAGGCAGAATTGAGAACATCAAAAGAGGCTTCAATGGCTGTGTGTGAAAATGCTGTGAATTCTAAGAACAGCGCAGTGGTCACTTCAGATGTTGTTAATCTCACCTCTTCAATTGATTATGAGAATTTAGAATCTGAAAACAATAAGTCGGAAAGTAGGAATTCAATTGATTCAAACAATGAGAAAATTAAAACACTGCCTAAAACTATTGAGGATGCTTCAGGGTTAGTGAGAACAGAATTAAATGAAAATGTTGGTGAAGTTGAAACAGAGCAACAAAAAACATCTAAGAAGAAGAAAGGAAAGAAAACTAAAACTAAAGAACAGACAGAGGACAAGATAAAATCTAAAGAGAAGGGAGAAAAAAAGAGAAAAAAGGAAAAGAAAAGTTTGAAGGATAAAATTGACAAAGAAGTGAACTTAGACTCTGAAGAGGAGAAGAAATCAAAATCTAAAGTGCAATCAGCAAAGGAACAGGATAAGAAAGTTCCCAGTACATGTCATATAGTTACTGGGAAAAAATTGGTGGCAGACATTTTGTGTACGGGAGAATCTTTCAGCGCAAAAGACGACAATGATGATGATGATGATGATGACAACTGGGAATCAAATTTTGATGAGAGTGGAGATTGTCTAAATCCAGATTACTTTGAGGAGGTATGATTTTTGTATGTCTCTAAATTGAAATTTAGGTAAAAGAAGTGTAGTACTTTATTTTTAAATTAGTGTTTTTTCATGGCAAGTATTTTATTAGGTACTATGAATGGTATAGATCTCCAATATTATTACATTTACCCAATCGCAAAAAATGGTAATTGGATACCTGTACATGTAATTGGACACCCACATGATTGCCCACCAATTGTATGACAAATAGGCATGCAGAGAACAAATCATCGAAAATTTTGTGTATTTACTAAGATACAGTTGAAGATTAATAACAGCCCTACTGTGTTGTTGGAGAGAATATCGATACCCTCCCCATGGAAGACTTTTTGGTTTGAATTGCTCATCTGGAAATTTCAGTTTAGCTTCATATTTTGCTTAAGAGTCTTGGTTTTTGGACCCACATCCCCTCAGAATTTCCAATGACTTTCTATGAGGTGGGCTTGGATATTTTCTGGAATCACACAATGTTGTTTTTTGATGAACTTAGCAACCCTTTCTTGACCCTGACCCTAAACAACAAATTCCCAATTTACAGCCTTCTAACCTTCTTCCCCAACTATATCACCCTTCTGCCTCCCATTCCTCTTCTCCTGTTTTTGTGGGTAAAGAGCTACCCTCTGAGATTATTAAAAAAATATTGACTGAATTTCCTCAACCCACATTTAGCACTCCTTCTTGCATAATTTTAGCCACACAGAAGAAAGGGGGTGTGGGAGGGAGTTCTGGAGTGGAGATGATCCCTTCTTCTAGATTCACCACCCAAAGGAATTTAGTTACAGAATGAGAAAAAGTAACAGATTGTGAAAACTTGCATGATTGGAAGTTTTAGTTACAGGACTGGTGTACATTTGTTTCATTACTACAATACTATTGATAATAATTTCATAGTTGTCGTTGATCTTGTCCCAATAGCTCTCAAGGTTAACAGGAATAGCCAATCCTGAAGTTCACAAGACTCAGTTTGACTACTACTCTTTCAAGCCAAGGCAAATTGAATTGGATGATGAAGGTTTGTCTTTGAATATGAGTGTTACTACACCTATTACCGTAGTATACTAATTCAGATGCTGCAATCTGATTGCCTGAGCTATAAATTACACTTGGTCTTCTCTGTGCAATAACCAGAGATTGCCTCTTGAGTGGTAATGTTTTGGGGGAATTCTCATTTCTTTAAAGTTTTGGAGGAGGATTTGATAAATATTTACAGATAAAATTATAAATTTCCCAAGAACAATTATTAAGGAAAGGCGTAATTTACGATTATATCAATTTTGAAACCTCAACACCGTTGAATGAACACAGATGTCAGTTTCAAGTAACAATTCACATTTTGCACTATTGCACTGAAGCATGAAGTTTATGGTTGCTCACAACAGTTTCCAGCATGTTGCAACAATTCAAACTACTTTCAATTGATGGTCTGTAACACTGCCACTCCTTTTCAGTTGATGCTTTTTTCCTTAATCTAGCTTAGAGGGCTTATATAACTCACAAACAATCTGTTTGGGCATTTTCTTTGATACCATCATTGAACATGTAGACTGAAATGACCCATAAAAGACAAAGTGCTGAAAAATGCTGGAAACCATTATCAGTCTTATACTAAATTAAATGCGTTAGAGAAATTATTAGTATAATTTGAAATCATTGTTTGAAGCAAATTGGACCTTTGGCCTCATTTACTATCACTGCAAAATCTTGAACTCATTATGCAATATTTCTTAATTATTTATTTTTAATGTCCACTATTTTGCAACCTCATTTCCAGGATCTCTCTCCTCTGCTTTCCTTGTTCTTGGGAGAAAGACCCTGGTTGTGGCTGGTCACATGACCACCTGTGACACAAACTTTTCCTCCAGGGTAGAGTCAACAAATAACTTTTGTCGATCTCAACTAAAGCAAAAGAAAGGCAATTGCTGATCATTGCTAAATTAACCACACACGGGCAAATAAACCTTTGAAATTCTCCAGTCCTATTTTAAGCTTCACTAAGGTCAAATGAAATAATTACATTTTTTACAACCATCATATTGAAGTATCACTCTGATTTCAATTCCAGCCGGTCAAATTACTAAGAGGTAAAACTGTTTTGCTGTTTCATGTTGTCTGAATTAACTCACAGAACATTGTTCGCTATATAAAGTGGTGTTTTGTTTACCATTTTGCAAAATATAATTCTCGACTATGCCAAGGAACCATGTTTAAACATCTGTCTGAATATATACTTCCAAAAACCTGATGCAGATGAAATTTAAGTGCAAGCTTATGTCAACAAAACTGTAAATCATTTTACATTGCTGTAAATCAAATGCAAGTCAGAATACTCGGCTTATCAGTTGTGTGACGGAAATACTTTTTAACATCAAAAATACTGTACAAAGAAGAAAATAAATTACCTCCAAATTCAGAGATTCAAGAGACTAATCCACTGGTTTCACTTCGATTCGGTTAGTGCCATTTTACATGTGCTAACCGTCGAACAATTTGTGCTTCATTAGGCTGCCGAATTTCTTTGTGAATGAAAGTCTTCTATATTTTGGAGACGGCAGCAATAATGTAGCACTCTTCATCGCCAAAATTTGACTTTGAACCCTGATAAAGCGGGTAGTTTTTAGCGACTGCTCGAGGTTTTGAAACCCACAAAGTTTGTCACACCAACAATCAAAACACTCTGCCACCCCTCCCATCCAACAGATTTTTTTTACTACCCAGATTCTGGGTGGTCATGTGACCAGCTGCAACCAGGGTCTTTCTCCCAACGAACAAGTCAGGCAGAGGAGAGAGAGCCTGGGAATGAGGTTCATTTTAGTGTACCCTTGTTTGTATTCTTGACACTGACTTACACTGTACATGATTACTCCATAGAGTTTGGACATATATTAGAAATCTACAACTTTTCTTCAGACTTAACAACACAAGACTTGATGCAGGCTCTAAGTTCCTTCAGGTAATCAATGTATAACCTGTGTTCAGACACCAATTCAGATTCCACCAATCCAGATTCCACCATTTCAGATTTGTTTCATGTGGCAAAGTCATGCAGGCTATCAATGTACAGCTTACAGTAGTTTTCAATTGAGTGCCATAAAACCAAAGCTAAATGAGTGATCACTCTCACTGACCAATTGACCACAAATAACATACTCAAACGATCCAGGAATAAAAACCAATCCAGTACCCCTAAGAGATACCAAGATCCTGCTTTGTAGGCATGGCTTGAAATCATTTTCACCCCTAAGAGGTGCCAATTCGAAAACTACACATTATCTCCTGACATACTTTTTCTGTGCAGTGCTCTAAAAGGTAACCGCAAAAGCTCCCACTGTTGACCTTTTGAGGCCAAATACCCTAAGAGGTAACAAAACCACTCTTTGACCCCTAAAAGGTATGACAAGTTCCTACGGGATATGTATCTAACCTTAAAGTGTATATGACTCAATTTTGTTTTCCGCTGATTCTGGTCTTTAATAATATTAGAAAAACGGTTGTAAAGTTTTAGATCGTGAGAATATTTTGAAACCCCATTTTTCGTTCAAAAGACGCGTTACTTTCATGTTGAAATTGTCCCAGAGATCGCACAGCCAAAATGTCACATGGTTTACGTCTGTGATGTCACTGTGTTTGATAAACAAAACAATATGGCTGAAAGTGAAGGGAAATGGAGCAGGTCGAAAATTAGCGTTACTAGCTAGCAAATCACTTGCACATTTGAAGCCATGTGCAAGAGAGATGACAAGGTGGCTTCCCGCGACAGCAACGTTATCATGATGTCACAAACACAATTCTCATCCCCAGTTTCCCGGGACACTTTTATAGGGAAGTTGGCTGTATTTTGGCTGCAAAAAAATCATCCAAATTGTTCACAAGAAACATTTTATTGACCGAAAACCGAAAACTGAATAGAGAGAGAGCAAAAATCTTTTTATACCCGAACGTAATAAGCCTAAATTTACATAAATATTAAACAAAGAAGCGTGAAACCGAAACTATGCTAGAATAGAAAAACAAAAAAGACAAAGGATACAGGATGACATAACCAAGGATGACATAACCAAAATCTCACGCAAACACACAAATCAATAAGCCAAATTCCCTCGTGTCCATTTCTCCCCCTCATTGATATGCCATAGCATATCAATTTAACGATAATGTCGATAACGAGGGGAGTGTTCCTGTCAGTTCAACGTTTTAAAAGTTACTAAAGTCCAAAAGTTCTTTGTTCATTCTCGTCATCATCATTCACTGCAATCACTTCTACAATCACTTCTCAAGTTAGTTCCTCTTTGCGTCTCCGGAAATAATTCATGATAGTTCCAGTTGACACAACTTTGAAATTGGTCTGGTCAATTCATTCCTTCTGACTTGAACCTTGGCCACTCTTACATCCCCCTCTTTTCCTGGGAAAACTTCGGTGATTCGACCAAGGGGCCAGTGTCCTCGCGGTGTATTAGGTGAAATGACTAACACGATGTTCCCGACTTGAAGATCTCGCTCAGTAGTCAGCCACTTCCTTCTGATGTTAAGAGCAGGTATCCACTCCCGAATCCATCGATGCCAGAAATGCCTCACTAATTCCTGGACTCTTCTCCACCTTTTTTTTGGGTTAAAAGCGGTGTGGTCTACTGATTCTGGTGCAAATTGTCCGCCGATCTGACCGAAAAGGAAGTGGTTCGGTGTGAGTGGAACATCATCCTCTGGATTAGCCGATTGGTATGTCAGTGGTCTTGAGTTCAGAAGTGCCTCTGCTCCAGTAAAAGCTGTTGTTAACTCTTCGTCTGTAATATCTGCATTGCCCAGAAAAGCATGTATTGCTCGCTTTGCTGCTTTGATCATAGTTTCATGAACGCCTCCAAAGTGAGGTGCAAGTGGAGGGTTGAACTTCCAGTTTACACCTTGGTTTGCCGTTGATTTAGTAATTTTCTCTTGGTCCAGCTCTTTGACCAAATCGCATAACTCCTTGTTAGCTCCAACAAAGTTTCCTCCATTGTCAGATGACATCTCTTTTGGGAGGCCTCTGCGGTTGACCATCCTGTAGAAAGCATTCAAAAATGAATCGGTGTCAAGTGCATAGGCCATTTCCAGATGGACTGCTCTGGACGCTAGGCAAGTAAACAAGCACAAGTAACGTTTTTGTCTACGTGTCCTTCTTCCCTGTACGGTGACGAATGGCCCTCCAAAATCCACGGCAGTCTGTGCAAAGGCTCTCAAGGAAGATCGAAGTCTGATCTGTGGGAGAGGAGCCATGACTTTCTTTGCAGCCTTAGCTTTTCTTTTTCGACATTCATTGCACTCCTTCTCCCATTCACGAATTTCTTCTCGACCACAAATGATCCAAAAGCGTGTCGATAAAGTCGCCAACATTTGATTTGTGCCTCCCGCATGATTCCCTTTCTCGTGATAATGTTTGACAATCAACTTCGTCACACAGTTCTTCCGGGGTAAAATTATCGGAAAGCGAGCGTCATGTGGTAGGAATTCTACATACTTGAGGCATCCATCACATCTCATTTGACCCTCCTTGTCAAGCCATGGTCGTAATCCGAGCAACTTGCTCTTCTTTGGAAGCTCTCTTTGTCTCTGAAGTGCTAAATACTCATCGGGAAACACCTTCCTTTGTGCACTCCTGATCGCCTGAAACGTAGCATCTTCGATTTCTTCCAACTTTAATTCTCCAGTTTCTCTCTTGCAACTTCTACAATTGTCTATGAAACAACGCACCCATGCTTGAACTCTTATCAACCTTAACCAACTTGAAAAGCGTTTTGGGTCGAGACGCCACAACTGATCATCATCGTGAACTGAAACCATTGCCCAGTCTTCGTTTCTTGCTTGTAAGCTGTCTTGTCAGTCTTGAGCCTTTTTCTTGATTTCTTTTTCTTCTGTAACTAAATCTGCTTCAATTCGATTGACAGGCCAGTATGGTTCTTCTTTTTGAAGGAAATCGGGACCATTCCACCACTATTCCTCCTTGGTCATGTCTGATATTCTCATGCCTCTTGTAATTAAGTCAGCAGGATTCTCATGGGTTGAAACGTAGCGCCACTGTTTTGGATTCATCAAACTTTGAATTTCTCCCACACGATTTGCTATGAAGGGTTTAAATCTCCGACTTCTTCCTCTAAGCAACCACAGAACGTTCATACTGTCAGACCAAAAGACTGCTTGACCCAGTGCACCACTGAAAACTCTGGAAGTAGACTCAGTAAGTCTTAGTCCCAGGACTGCCGCCAACAGTTCTAAACGAGGAATACTTGTTGTCGTTAGTGGAGCAACTTTTGACTTGGCTGCGACTAAGCGTGTCGACACCGATCCACTCTCATAGACAACTCTAGAATAGATAACAGCACCATACGCATCTTGCGATGCATCTACAAATGTATGCAAAGTTTCTGAGAGTGCAACTTGTTCTGGGCCAAATGGTAAACATCTAGAAACTTTGATCACTGGCAATTCTTCCAACTCACAGAACCATTCTTGAGACTTGTTGACCAACTCTCCTGGGCATAGCTCGTCCCATTCAAGTCCTGCGGTCCACATTTCCTGCATCATGATTTTCGCTCTAATGGTAAATGGTGCTAAGAAACCAATTGGGTCAAATAATGTGGCAATCTTTCTCAGGAAATTCTGTTTTGTAAACTGAAAGGTTTCCTCAAGCGGATTTGCCTTGAACATGAACACATCTTCTTCTGGTAGCCACATGACTCCAAGTGTCTTCACCGTTGGTAGAGGATCCTCGTTTATGTCGACTTCTGAGGCTCTGTCCTCGATTGGTATCTTTTCTAGTACCTTGGTAGAGTTGGACATCCATTTACAAGTGTGCATTCCAGCTTTGTTCCACAGCTCTTCTAGCTGCTTGTACAGCTCAATACCTTGACTATCGTCCGACATTGAGTCCATGCTGTCGTCCATATAGGTTGACTTGGACACTGTTTCAGCAGCTAAGGGCAGCTCACCTTTATGCTTCTCAGCATGAAATTGAGAGACAAACTGGGCATGAAATGGCGACGAGTTAACTCCAAAAACCACTCGGTTGAAGTGAAACTCTTCTGGCTCTTTCTGCTGATCCATTGATCTCCATAAGAATCGTTGACATGATCGGTCTTCTGGAGCGACTTCAATTCTCAAATACATCTCTGCGATGTCACAAATGCAACGGGGCGTCTTCTGAATCGAAGCAAAACATCGTTCAGATCTCTTTGCAATTTTGGACCTTGGTAGATGATGTCATTAAGAGAGATTCCGTTACACTTCGCGGAAGCGTCGAATACGATTCGAGTCTTAGTTGTGGCTCTGTCGGGTCGCACAACGGGGAAATGTGGCAGGTACCATTTCCTTGATGGTTTCTCCTCAGCTGGGTCGATCTTGCAAATGTAGCCCTTCTCCAAATATTGAATAATATTCTTTGAGTAGGCTTCTGCTATCTCTGGGCTTTTCAGTAACCGCTTTTCTGTGTTGCACAATCTGCATAGCGCCATGCCATAGTTGTCTGGTAGTTTGGGATCTTCCTCCTTCCATGGAATTGCCACTTGATATCATCCATCAACGTACTTAAGGGATTTTTCAACTCTCTTTAACGTACACTGTTCGTCATGATTCACAACGTGACATTCACATGACAAAATAGAATTCTCGATTTCCCAGAATTTTCGAAGAAGGGTGCTAATCTCATCTGTGTCTGACTGTTCTCGTACAAAATACGTTTGCGCAAAGTTTGATTGTAGGTCACCCCCTGTGAGGCCACTAACAGTTTCAGTACAAGTCCATCCTAATGGTGTAAGCCTGGCAACTGGTTCTCTGGGCTGGCCTCGAACATCCTTGAATGAGTAGTGTAACTCCGCGTAATCGACTCCGATTAACAAGTCCACAATTGGGCATTTGCCAGGATCTGGAAACTGTATTCCTTTCAGATGGGACCATTTGCCAACATGCTTTTCCCAGTCAATAACTCTCATACTTCCAGTGACTCATTCTGCCGTGAATGCACTCATCTTGGTCACCACATTACCATTCATACTCTCCAGCTCGAAGTCAACTGGCATAGTCTCGAAGGTTTCAGTCTGGCCATTTAAAACATTAACTGTCACTTTTTGGGGTTCTCCCTGAAGTTCCAATTCAGCAGCTACGTCAGCATTTAAATATGTTTTAGTGGATGCTTCGTCCAGTAACGCGTTCACTTTAATTCTACGATGGCCGTTCTTTAGAAACACCGGTACGGTCCGAAGTGCCACAAATCTTGGTTGAACGCCATGTGTAGTCACTGTGGTGTGTGACCTCTCTGTAAGCTGCTCAACTGGCTCCTGGGGAGGAGAAAAGACCACTGGATTTCTCTCTATGCCATTATTTGTTTCACTGCCTGCATCAGGTTGGGTGTCATCTGATGGCCCTTGAACTGTTTCCCGCTGATCACGAGAGTTCACCTGATCACTTCGCTCTGACAGCACAGGGTTTCGATGCAACAATCGGTTGTGAGTTTTCTGACAACTGTTTATTCCACAGATCCTCGATCTGACACACGCCTCTCCACTGTGGTCCCCTCCTAGGCAATGGTAGCGCAGTTTTAGGCTCTTAGCAGCTGCCCATCTCTCTGGAAGACTCATAGCTTTGAATTTCTCACAGCACCAAACTCCATGATGACCACTGCAGACTTTGCATGGCAGAAATCCAACTTTTCTCTGGTTTCCTGATGACTGCTTCGTATTGCCAAAGAAAGTCAGTCCATTATCTTTCTTGTTCCCACATTTGCTCAAACCTCGAATGGTTTCAGATGCCACAGTCTGGAATTCCGACTCTTGGATAATGAACTCTCTCAGTGTTTCTACTGACTGCCAACGGCCATTTTCGTAAATCCACCGATGATACTGCGCTAACATTCCTTCCGTCAATTTTTTACATAAACTGAGGTAAAGCGATCCGTTTCCTAACTCATCATGTCAACCGGCCTCTTTTAGATTGACCACAGTTACGTCAAGTAAATCTGCAAATCTCTCGAGGTCCTTTGTCAATCCAGGACGAAGTGGTCTAAAGTTCTCTAACTCTTCTAAATGTAGGGTGATCTGACATCTTTTACCACCAAACTTTCGTTCCAATCTTTCCTTGGCCGCCTCATAAGCCGCTGCAGAATGTCCTAAAGGCTCCACGACCTTAAGTGCCTCGCCTGATAAATATTGACGTAACTGAAGCAACTTGTACTCAGGTGTAGCGGGCGCTTTGTCAACGCATGCCATGAATGCTGTTTTCCATCCTTTGTACAATTTTTTATCTCCATTGAATACGGGAATTGAAACACGCTTGAGTTGTTTCCACATATCCTGGCCAAGTGATAGCGTACTTGAGCGATTCTCTGTCGATTTCTCCTCGTAAAACGCTGTTGTTTTCAGCCCTCCAAGTTTAAACTTTTCCGGTGATTCTTTCAAATCTCGAAGCTGTTCTTCTTCTAATAAGCAACTACGATATTGACGATTAAATTCTTCTAAATCTTCTTTAGAACGAGTGATATCTTGTTCCAGCTTGAATTGATCCTCTTGAATTTGCTTTTCCACGCTTTTGCGTTGTACGCTTTCTTCGATTTGGCGTCGGCAAGTATTTTCCGATGCATCAGTTGCCAAACTTGATAATTTGTCCTTCCGATTGTCCAAATATTCTTGTGCCTTGTCATGAGCTTCGGAAAATTCTGCTTCTAGTTTGTCCATTTCGTCTCCCAGCTTTTTCCGTTTCTCTTTTTCTTTGATACGTAAATACTCTTGTGATAATTTCTCCATTGTTTCCATGGTGCGTTCTTGTACTTCGCAAAGTTTTTGACAAACTTGTTTGACTTCCCGCCGGCTGGGACTATCTTCTTCATCTAGAAGGTACAACAACTTGTTCTTTACTCTGGTAAATGCCGATTTGTCCTTCGCTTTTTCCTGCTTTAAGTTCTCAATTCACTCCTCTCCTTTGTCCAATGCTTTGCTATGCTCGCTGTTCACTGACATGATTTGGAACCTCACTCTGCTACCAAAAATGTTCACAAGAAACATTTTATTGACCGAAAACCGAAAACCGAATAGAGAGAGAGCAAAAATCTTTTTATACCTGAATGTAGTAAGCCTAAATTTACATAAATATTAAACAAAGAAGCGTGAAACCAAAACTATGCTAGAATAGAAAAACAAAAAAGACAAAGGATACAGGATGACATAACCAAGGATGACATAACCAAAATCTCCCGCAAACACACAAATCAATAAGCCAAATTCCCTCGTGTCCACAAATTATTATTATTATTATTTTTGCATTTTCAAAACATTATTCATTTATTACATATATCAAGGAAGGAAAATACTTAAAAAAAATTTTTGTGTCATATACACTTTAAGAGCAGGGTAATGTGTGTGAGTGAAAAAAAGATTGGTTTTGCAGTTACTCCTAATTGGATGATGCTTAGCATAGTAATTATGGCTGACCAAGGCCCGGGTTGCACTAGAACCAATTTTGTTTGTTTAAAATATTTCCAATTTTTGGCGAGGAAATAATTGGCAAAAATTTCGCATGTTCCAAATTTTGGCAGCGGTCGCATTAGACCAACATGTTGGAACCAAAATGGTACTGAGTGAAATATACGTCACAAGATCTATTTTTCTCAATTAAGTGATTTATTAGATCACATGCGAGAGCTTAACTCTTCGCAGATGTTTCTCCGCGTTGCATGTTCTTCTCTCCGCTCTACAGCAACTCGTGATTTTCGGCCCATGATTGGACGAGCAGATTTTGCTCAGCTTTTGTTTGTGTTGTTGCTTGCACCACTTGCCATCGAAGAAAATTATCTCGCTGAAGCCATCTCTTCAAATTACTGCCAGTAACCGGATCCAGGTTACAAGTCGTAAGAATTTGAATAAAAATGCCTCTTGTTTACATTGAAATAACTGTAAAAAGCGTTAGATGAGCCGGCTAAAAAATGATTTTGTCCTGCTATCTCATGCACCAAACTGGACTAGCCATCAAAGTTATTCTCTCACCGTAATTTTATCCAGACATGTTTTAAGAAATATGACAGTTAAATGGTAACTAAAACAACATTGTTTGCTTTGCCAAAATTTGGAAGCCTCCGAGGCAGCAGTTCGGCTTCTTTGAAGATTGGCGAAATTTTGGCTCATCACAAAAATTTGGCAATTTTTTTAAACTGGGGGTGGCACTTATTTTATGCTACTTGTTGACAGATTTATTACTTATACAAACAAAATTGGCTTGAATTCGGTCTAGTGCGACCCAGCCCCAAAGTAAATGTGAATTAATTTTGACACCCAGTGAAAACTGCTCAAAACTGCAACAAGTCATTTCAGTGTCAGCTTTACTTCTTACCCTTGTGATCTATTGTTGGTTTTTCATTTAACGTAATTGATGCTCTCACCTTGGCAAGCTTAGTCTAGTTTTTATGTGAATTAAAGGACATGTGAAAAAAGCCCAGAGAAAGTATGTGCACTGATTGGTTAAAAATCATCTTTTTAAAGCTCGATAGAAACACAGAAAAGTCGTCATAGTCAAATTGTTCATTATTTCCTTTGAGCTGTTTTCTAAAGAAAGGTAGAAAACATTTTCTGTAGTCTGTATTGAGTTTTAGTATAAATCTACTAGTGTTCTATCACAAATGCCGTTCTCTGATTGGCTATGCTTCCCACTATCTATTCTGTGATAGATAGTGAGTAGCATAGCAGTGTGCCCTTGCTAACAAAATACTGGCCGCTTCCTGGCGTTTTCGAAGTGTCTGTGAAGAGGATTTCGATAAAGTTTTGAATGGCTAGTAGATTAATACTAGTCTAAAACAATTAGATTATTCACTCTCAATTTCTATGCATGATAGAAATCTCAAGCTCATAATCAAATTGTTTATATTGAAACACTCGTAAAAGCTTGGGTGAACTCTTGAAAAAAAGCTGTCAGTGGAACACTCGCCTGTCACCTCGTCTTCCCACAGCACATTTACTTGTTCTCTTAATATTCCACTTGAATGTGTTTCTATAACTCAATAGAAAAACAGAAAATGTTTTTAATTTCTTAATTAAAATGTAGTTAATATTGAAAAAATGATATTGTCAATCCAGCTAATGTTTTTATTATTAATACTTTTTTCACTGGTAATTTTACTGTTGTGTAATCTGTCTAGAAAACTTAAAACTGTTATTAGTATTTATTTAGGTTAAATTACTTTTATATTCAGATCAGGAATATCAGATTTGACTTTCAGGTCAGCAAGCAAAAATGCAGTGCAGACTGTCAGTGTGGCACAAAATTTTTCTGGGTTCTCATTTTTTCAATTTCAATTTTTACATTTTTTCCATGATCTGTGTGAAAAGTTCCTGCAAAAATTTTACTCCTTTGGTGAAATTATACATACAAACATCAGAGGATCTTGTTGATGCTATTTCTTAAAAATGTTTCTTTCATTCTGAAACAAAATGATGCAATTAAAACAAACCATTCAGAAATAAGAGTTGTCCTTGGTGCATACACTTAACAGGTGTAGCTGCTGAAAAATTAATTAAATATGTTAAACTTGAAGGTGCTATATAAATCAGCCACACTACTAAGGGCAAGATGTGACACTGATTACTGTGTTTTACATCTCTGCATGTTGTTTCAGTATTGAAATAAAGAAACTGAAAATCTTGTAGTTCAACTAACATGCAACATCACAAAAATTATGCCCAACAAGAAAACCAGTCTTTCACAGCTGCAAAATTAGTTCCCACAAAATAAAGAAAATTGCCGATCTGAAACGTTAAACTTCTGCAAAAATTTTGTGCTACATGGTGCTCTTTGGTGTAATCTTCTGAGTCAAATCAAAGCTTTGAAAGTCATAGATTTCATTTTTATAATGTTGTTATTCAATGGAAGGGTTGGTTTCGGTTATAATTATATTCAATTTTGTAAATTAAATTTATTTCAGGAGCAAAGGGTTTGACATCAAATGGGTAGATGACACACATGCTCTGGCAATCTTTGCAAGTCGTCATGCAGGTTAGATAAATAATTGCTCTGTACCAGTCGAAACAGCAGTTTTTATTGGAGCTCTTTGATTACATCTGATTTGTATTTTACATATAGTAGTGTTCTTTTTGAATTTGAGGTGGGAAGAAAACAGTTTGCACTACTTTCACTTCAATTGTTATAACTGTTTTATTTTATTGTTTTTAAAACCTGTTGACAGCACAAGATGCTATACAGTTATGCTCAGGTCCAGTAATGAAACTCAGGCCAGTCAGTGAAGGGACAATAGAGTCAAAGAAGAAGGCACATTATTGTTCTGGTAGGAGATTGTAACATTGGCCTGTGGGTAGGCTTACAAATACAGGTTCTAAAAGAAACAATTCAAACCAAGTTTGCCATTACTGCTTTTTGTTAAGTACACTTCATTGCCAAAGAGGATCTTTGAAAATATCTCACCATCTCGTGAAGTCTCATGTTTAGCATTTGTGACACCTGGTGTAAATTGGGTATTTGTAAACATGAGGTGATGTTACAAAATCCTGGATATACTTTGATGGACAAGCAATCCAGCCGGCAGAAAATCAATACTTTTTGTCCTGGATAAACTCCTTGAGTATGGGCCTGAGTGCAATCGTGACCTGTACTTAGTTATAACTGTACATAGACGGTTAATGTACTAAACCACTGACATGAGTGTTTGTTTTTTCAGAGTTCCTGCAGCCCTATAGGGAGAGACCACAGACCAGTAAGCTATTAGCTGATAGGCTAGTAACAGGTGCTCTAGGAATGAGGTCAAAAATGACCAGGGAGGAGAGGGTCAAGGAAAGAGAAAAAATCAAGGAGGCAAAAAGTAAGACTGAGTTAGCGTTATGTTATTAACATTCATTAGCTGGCCAGGGCAGTTTTTGGAGAACTCAGAAAACTAAGAATGTTGAACCACTCAGCACAACAACTAATGAAAAGGAAACTTGAGAGTAAATATTAAAAAATTCATATTCTTTGCAATTTTTACTTGTCCTTTCTCTTTTGCCACCAATTCCTACCAAAGCATCTAGAACGTGCTCCTTTTCTGCCCTGTAGCTCATGGACAATTGCTATAGCGACAGTGATCTAATATGGAGGTCACAGGGTTTAAAACGGAGCCTCAAGGTCAAAGGAGTTTGTGTGACTTAATGGTTTTTAATTTTCCGTAGGCAAAAGGCAACAAGAGAAGATCCAGAAAGCCCAGATATGGGGAGACTAAAGTCACTAAAGAACATTTTAAAATGCTTTTTAACATTATTTCAAGTATTGTAAGTTATTTTTAATAATATTGAACAGTCTGGTATTTTAAAGAACTATCTCTCATTTTATAGCAAGTGTTTTTTCTTTTTTTTATGCATCCATGTCAACATGCTCTTTCAATAAAATATCTCAGTGAGATAACTATGGAGTTGATATACGAAGGCACATTTTGTATTTGCGTGAGGCGTGTTAAAACAAGTTCTCTTTGCTAACCTTAGTAACAGCTGTATTAATCTATCAGAAAGTTCCAAAACTAAGCTTACGTTTGGATTTAGCAGCTTTTTCCTGTTACTTCTTTTTGGGCTGGATTTCAAGAGTAGTTTTCTCTCTTAAGGCTGATTTTGGCCTGCATAGGCAAGGGGGGATTGAAATATTCTTAGTTGTAGCATGCTACATAAACTGGAAATAAGCACTGGCCTAATGAAACAACCATTGTGCTTGAATTTGACTTTAGTTGTTTTCTAGAAGAAAACTCTAGAAACTAAGAGTTCGGTAAAGAAACAAGTAAATGCAAAGTGATTTGAGATTGGGAAAGGAAGCTGTTTCTTTGTTCTTTGAGTTAAATTGCAAAATGTTTGCAGACATAAATATGTCTATCCTCAAGGAATGACATCTCAATGCAAATTTGCAAGCTCCAAGCAATGAGTTTACTTGATGAGAATTATTCTTATCAAGTAAACTCATGCTGTCTGCAATATTATATTGGCTTCAGTGGGAGATCCAGACCTGCTTGCTTGCCCTGATGGCTTTTCTTCTTTCTGTGATTTTTTTTCACCCAAGATGAGGTGGGGGTGGGGGTGGGGGTGGGGGGGACCTGCCCTAGATCTGCCACTGGGCTTATAGGGTTGCTCTTGTAAATGTTTTGTTCTAAAATAGCATACAAGCCCTCAACTTCCTTCTTGGGTTAATATTGTCATTTTCAAACATAAATCTCTGCAGTCTGCCATCAACACTGTATTGTCTAATTTTATCACATTTCTGCAAACCCATTTGTCTCGTAGCAACAAGTACAAGTCACAAGTAATATTTTGATTGTTATCAAAAACAATTGGTCGCAAAGACTTGCACAACACTAGTGTGTTCCAAGGACATATTCCAGGTAAAAAAAGTGCTCTCTCTTTACCAGGGAAGGTAATACTCTGTGACAGTTGCTGTCAGTCAAATAGAAGTGTTATGGAAACAGCATGCAATGAACAAATCAGAAATTAAGCCTTTTCAAGTCGCGGGATTGTGTTTGTTCAGCCTTTCCTCATCACATGATTTTGTTTCCTTTATGTTGGGCAATAAGCAAAGAGAGGATTCAACTAAACAATGTTAAGTGACTTGGGGTGCCTCTGATCGTTTGCGAACTAACCACAGCTCATTGCAGCTCAAAATTAGAAAAGACATTGTTTAGGACAATACATGTACTTTATTTTGTTAATTTCAAATAAATTAACAGGTCCATATATTTATATAAAATGGAAATACAATGATTGTTGTCAGCACATTACAACTAGCCTGTCTAGAGATTGTATCAGTCTGTTACAGACCTTAAAAACAACAGATTCTCTTGGCTGTGGAAATGACCAAGTGTCAATGTCAGTTTGTAGGCAACATAACTTGCACACGAAAGAGCTATTTACAAGCAGCAAGGCTTTACAGTAACTGTATAAAGAAGCTAGAGAAAACTAATCCATGTATCCTGTCATAATATTCTGTCCAGCGCTTCCATTATGACAATACTGTTTCCTCTGATCACCTAGAAAAAAAAAATTTGAAATGCTCATGTAAATCCTTTTTTAAAAGGCAGTATTAGTAGTTGGGGCTGTCACTAAGTTTTGAGTTAAATGTAGCCTTGATCTTCACACTCGTAACAAACTTGTTACCTTTTGAATGAATTGTATCAACTATAGGCAAGTTCACCCATAACATCAAGGGCCCATCAAACATGCTCAGTTGTAGCAGGTGTTACAGGTTACAGCCCTTATTGACAGCCCTGGTAGTACTGTTCACAGCACTCTGTTCACAGCACTCTGTTTTCTCGTATTTTTGTTTGATCATTGAACGCACAGGTACAATTGCGAGAGAACTGGATGCCAGTGCAGGATGGGAGACTTTATGGTAGGAGGTGGAGATCTTCATTTGGCTTGCTTTGCTCGCTTCCCCACCCCCTTGTGCTTCGCATTCATGCTCCTTCTTTCCTTTGTGTGCGTTGAAAAATAGAGAAGCTGTGAACAGTCTATATTAGTAGTATACCTTTCTTGTCATTACAAAGAGCCAATGGTTACTTACCACCATGCCAATGTTATGCTTCTCCTGCGCTGACACTTCCTCAACAGCTTCATCCAGTACAAGGTTCATGAAAGGATCAAATCCTCGTAAAACTCCTGTCACATGTCGACCACCATTAAGTTTCACTGAGAACCAAGTAAAAGAAACATTTCATCACATAAGACAACACTCCACAACAGGAAATGCAATTTCAAATAACCTGAAATAGCCTGAGAAAGTTTGAGAGAATTTCAAGCCAGAGGAAAAGGGCTTATATAATTTAAAATAGTCCTTTCCTATTCTCCCAAACTGTTCAAAATGTTTGAATGAGGCTATGTAAAAATATTGGACAAAATTAATTTTCTTTCATAAAATGATGCCACCAAAATGCACAGATTTGGTTGTAAAACGTTCTGAATTAGATCGTGTTGTAAATATCGGAGTAAGCAGTTGATTTAGCCAAATTGTCTCTAAATGATAGGGTGAATAGTATGCAGAGTAGCCGGCAGAGATCATGAAGTAGATTATAAATTATTTTTGCTGGCTACTTTTGACAACTCTGTTACAATCAAAGATTATGTTACAGTGTTCAATGTTAATGTATTGTTTTCTATAACAGCATTATGCATTGAACAGATGAGATTGAGAGTTCACAGGAGCTCTCACGGACTCGACTCAGTTTGACCCTGCATCGACGACAGCCAAGAACTGTTAACAAAAGCTTTCACTCCCAAGCTTTCGTCAAGTTTTGTTCTGGTCCTTCATATATTAGTTGTAATGTACTCACATGATAGTCTTTTGTCCATGTATCTAAAATAAAACAGAAAAGAATGACAGGTTATAGCTTTCAAGGCAACTACATCTAGAATATCTTTGCTGACACATTCAGGTTTAGTTGTTTCCAATGGTACCAACAAAGTTATCGTTAATACGTCAAGTCAGCTGGATCTTGCTGCAACAGGCACAGCTTGTTGTGAAGTTTGATCACCAAAGAAACCAAGTGTTTTCTTCTCATCAAAAGCAACATGCTGCAAGCATCTGCTACAGATCAGGTCATGAAATATCGGCTGAAAGCTTTTTGGCCTTTTTATAGGAAAGATCAGAAAACGATTGTGACGAACGATATACAAGGCGCGCGGCCATCTAGATCTTGCAACAACTTGCATTTATCGGTTCCTTTAATTATGGATTAGATGTTTTCTGATCAAAATATCTTCAAAACACAAAACAAATTTTATAGCCGATATACTCACTTCTTTAATTCCGGTGGATGGGTCTTACTCATGGTGGATTCAGGTGATTTTCTACGTCTGTTTCTACTGTTTTCTTCCTCGAGAGGACGTTTATCGACGTTCTTGAGCCTACAGTTCTCTTGGTTTGCGGTATTTCTTTGCAACGGTAGGTACGTCATGTAATTACTATCAGACCCGTGGTCGTTAGAGAGTTGTAAAAATTTGTCACATTGCTTTATTGTTAACTATGAACACGACATTTGGTGTTTATCACAACCTTCCCTTTCGTCGAAAAAATGCGAAAAGAAACAACGTTTGTTACCAGGTTCTTCGTAGATCGTTCAATGGCCTCCTTGGTTCCAATCTTCGAAGAGATCTGAAAATCATTCGATCTTTGGTGCAAAAGGAAGGCTCCAAGTTTTATGAGGTCTGGTGGAAAAGCACTAAACATCCTGTTGGATTTGACAGTCAACACTTGTTTTTCGACAAATTCAGGACATGCTACACTAGTTTTGGTTTTGATGGAAAACCGGAGCTTCTGTACAAACTCTCTGCTTGTGAAAATTCAAGAAAGATCGAGTCTGCCCTGGTATTTGAGAGCCCGGTGGATCAGCGCTCATATCTAAATTGCACCGAATCAAAAGGTTATAAGCCCTGTTTAATTGCTGTCACGGCAGATGGTTGGCTTATACGACATGATTTAAACACTGGTGATGTCTTGCAGAAAGTGTACTTGTCAAAACATTACAGATTCAAGCACATAATGTGGGAGTCCGATTTACAAAGGATTGCGCTTAAGTCTGTGCATTTCTCCAGTCAGAGCCGACCCTTAATGTTTTTGTCGATTTTCTTGATGGCTCCATTAGAGTTCCTTGCCCTTATGCCAATCGAAAAATGCATATTTGGCCAGGATATTGTTGATGCCGCAGCAAGCAATGGGTTTCTGGTGGTCATGCACCATTCAAATAGAATCAGATTTTACAACATGTGGGAAATTATGGAAAACTACAGCTTTTCCACTAAGTTGGGTAACACATGTAGGGCATCTCCCTCTGACAATGCTTATCAGGAAACGTATTCTTCACCATTTGATGGAAGTGGTAATCCATTCATTGTTGGAGAGCAACCACATGGGCTTCCTGTCAACGTGTCATTTACTTCAAAACCTGCTGTCTTGTTTGAGATTTGCAGCTATCAACATGTCATCTCATTTGGAGGATACCCATGGCATTACATTTCTTGTCCACAGTCTTGTAGCAGTTCTTTTCATGTTCGTTCGGTAAAAGACTTAAAGCTTGCAAAGAGTGGAATTTTGGAAATGGATATGGTATCTCTGGAACCAGATCAGGCTTATTTTCATGTTGATAACAGTGGTCGCATTCTTCATATTGGTGCCCACGAAATTAAGTAAGACAAAAAGTTATGTGCAGGGCCTTGGCTAGACCAAGAAACATTGCAGTGTTTGACATTTGCAGACTGCAGACCGCTAATATTGCATGCCCACAAACAGGCTAACCTGAGTGCTATTCAGGCTAGCCTAAGTACTATTTAGTCCTAAATGTAGTCTGTGGTCTGCAAATGTTGTACGCCCGGAAGCATTGCCGCAGAAACAGAAGCACAGAGGCATTAACTCTTGTCTCATGGAAACAACAACAGCAACAACAACAATGCTTCAAAACAGTGATTAAAAAACATATATGATTCAAAAAACATATATTTCCCTGACCTAAGTTATAAATCTAAAACAATTTCTTCAGTGTGGTGAAACTGGGAAAAGGTTTGTTCCCACAACAACCATGTTTTCTAATTTAGTCAGGCCCTAACCTAATATAAGGAAATTTAATACTGCAGATATCTATTCAGCTGAAAACAGCACAGTACATGATACACTTGTTACATGAGTAGTGACTAACTGATAAGTGACTGTCCAACTGACTGATGGATGGACTGGCTGACTGACTGACTGATTGACTGATTGAGTGGTTGATTGACTGGCTGACTGGCTGACTGACTGGCTGACTGACTGACTGACTGACTGAAGGACAGACTGATTGACTGACTGACTGACTGACTGACTGGCCAGCTGATTGAGTGACTGACTTACAATACATACTTACAATACAATACAAACAATAGTAAATATTATAATTGAAGCTCCCCCATAAGGGCTTACTGACTGACTGATTGACTGACCGACTGACTGACTGACCAACCAACCACAAATATTTACTGGGAACGTCATCAATTATTTAATAAGTGAATAAATGAAATGTCATATATTTGAACTGTGGAGAAAGATATCAAGACATGATTGATCTTCGCAGTTATATGCACAAATTAAACATATGGAACAACTATTCGCCGAAGGCGAGGTGAATGTTGTCGAATAATCCCCGAGACAAAGTTGAGGGGATTATTTGACAATATTCACTGAGCCTGAGGCGAATAATTGTTTTAATATAATGTCAGAGCTGAACAACAGAGAATACAGACTAAAACATAAAAACAGGGACCCAGTTGTTCACTTGCATACACGTATGCAGCCGTATAGCTTTAATAAGAAGCTTACATGTAAGCTTACATCGATTATGAACCATTTTACTGGTCAAGTTCGGCAGTAAAATCGCTGTTGACTTCATCCACAGTTGTCATCATCGTCTCAAAATGAGTGGCTTTAGTTTGGATAAAAACAGATTTTGGTCAATCGATCTGACCTGCTGGCAAATCAACGTAACCACTGCATTTACAATTCTTAACTGCCTTGAACACGAGTTCTTGAAAGGATTTTTGGTCCAAGGATAACAGCAGTCATTTTGAAAATTCTCCATCCTTTCAAATCCTGGACTTAGAGTGATATCTTCTAAATAGATGAAAAATTCATTCACCAACTGTCCGCCATGTTTACTTACTGAGATGGCAAAGGTGGCGAGCTTAGTAGCCAGGTCTCAAAAATGTTATATAAACTGCCTAGTGTGGTTTAAATAACGTCATGTAAGGGATCGCTGAACCAATCAGATTGCTGGAAACTCTTTGTTCAGCTCTGAAATTATACTAAATTCACATATAAATTCATCATATATTCATATGTATTCACAAGTGAAGATACAAGTGAATCATAAAATTCCCTTGTATCTTCACCTTCTATGGGTATGTTACGAATTCACAAAGTGACCAACTCCAAGTTGCTTGATTGCTCAGTTAGTAGAACACTGCACTTGTATTGTGGAGGTCATGGGTTCAAATCCCATTCAAGCCTGAATTTTTTTCAGGTTTTAATTTTACAACTGCTTAAGTTGTGTGTGTAACTGCAATGATCAATTTTGTCTTCACATCAATCATTTAACTTACCCAGCTATTTCTGAAATGCAAATTGTTGAAGATTAAAGAACTACTGGTATTCTGCAACAGGCTGCAAATGTGTAACAAGATTTTGATTTTTAATTTACTGCGCCTTTCAATAACATACCACTTTAAAATTCAAAGCTCAACCGACAAATGTATTTTTCGCCACCATCAATCCAATGTTAGGTGGCTCCTCCCAGTTTGCAACTTCTGCCAAGCATGCAGTAATCAAATAGTTGAGCACAGTTCAGACAACAAAACAGTGCTCGGCAGTAGTCAGAAGCTGTGAGGATCCACTGAACATTTGATTGCTGGTAGCAAAAAATCCATTTGTCAGTTGAGCATGTTATTGAAAAGCGCAGTGAGTTTTTACTATCTACTTGTGGTTGTAGTTGCATGCTTACAATATACAGGTCAACTTTTGAAATCTGAAACCAAGAGTCAAAACTGCTCTACATTAATAGTAGATGTTCTTATATTGTAATTTTTAAAGTTGACAGCTTTGGCTATTTTGACTGTAAGCTTTATTTTGTCACAGATGTTTGAAGCTTTGCCAGTTAGAGTCAAAGACATCAACGTTTGAACTGAGCAACTGTTTTGCATTAAGTCTGAAAAACGAGAAAAATTGCACAGAAACAGTGAAATTCACTTCTTCTGGTCGAGAAATCAAGGCTAGAAAAGACCAAGTGTTCAACAATCCAGGCTTTGAGACAGTTCTAGATGTGGACTACGAAGATGAATTAGATGTCCTAGTGGTTTTGTCATCAAATGATTCAGAGGAAACACCCTGTGGAGTAATAGGACTTTATGACAATCAAACAGGAAGTCTTATACATGAATCTGCCATCAGCAAATGGAAACAGGATGCTGATCATTCCATAATGATGGAAAAAGACACAATAGTTCATATTATGAAAGATAGTTCCAGGAAATTTTGTTGTACTGTTTACAGACTTCCTCCTTAACGACTTATTCTTCTCCTCTAGTCATGAGTCATTCTTGTCCCCACAAGTCACTATACTTTGGCCAGCACCAACATGTAGCCTGTATAGCAAGTGTTCCTGTAGGAATGAAGAACTGTTTCCACATTCTGGCAGTGTGAAAAATTGGGATAAGAGCAAAAAAATTGATGAAGCACCCACCACTCTCAACTCTGTTGATTTTTTGTTCTTGTGCCAATTTTTGTGCAACCAGACTTTGCTCTTTTGTCCTCTTCTACAGAACGCTTCCTACACAGGCTAGTCAGCAGCAAGAATTGCAACTTTTGTCAGGGGCCAATTTTCAAAGCATATGCAGATTACTCTTGTTCTACAACAAGCCAATCAGATTTAAGCAAGAGTCGGTGAATTGCTTACTTTCAAATTGGAACCAGTAAGAGGTTGCCATTCTTGAACCTGATCAAATGAATGACAACCTTTGGGACCAATCTATAATGTCCTAAATAGTCTAAGTGAATGAACTCCAATGGTCCTTTTTACCATGTGGTATAAAGTGGTTGCTACGTTGTTGCCCACGAAGTCCTATAGGGTTGGCATATTTCAAGTGAAAGTTTATGGTATTGTTGGGTTTAATTTTTGTCAGTTTTGGAATATATATGACATTTCTACTTGTAGCCCTCAGGGGTAAAGAGATAGATATGACTACCTTGTCTTTATTGCCTTTTTTGCCCAAACAAAAGCTCAGTCAATGTCTTATCTGAAAACCATTTTTACAAATCACGTTTTTATGAAACTAATGACCACATTATGAAGTTCAGTCTTGCCAATATGAATCAGAAATTCCTCAAGATATAAGTGACAGAAACTAAATGAAAATGAAACAAATATTGTGTTAAAATTCAATAATGAAAGAAAATCTGAGGCTAAAGTGTAATTCAAACTAAAGACATCTGTGACACTGGTGCAGAGTGCATATAACTGCAAAGAAGACTTGCAGAAGTATTAATCTGCTACATGTATATCCTTATCCCCGTCGTTATCTTGGGAGCATAGGACATTAATGGTTTTACACCAGCCGCTGGGGTCATGAGTGAGTCAGGCAGTGCTTGTCCGGTTTTAAGCCTAGAAGATGCCACCCATGCACACATGATCTCCTCTGGTTGTTTCTTGGTCAGCCGCACTTGCGTTTCCCCTGCAATTTCCAGAATATTGCCTGCCTTGTCACATTGTTTGAGTTACATTGTGTACATATCACAAATTATACTGGTAACATGTTTAATGGTTAACAGGGTGTTTAATGGACTGAAATAACTTTCACACGATTTTTGTGATTGAATTTGTAAAAAAAAATAAAAATAATAATAATAAATGCATTTTTTACCCTGCTAGCAGAGTATCTAGATTGAAATAATGTCCATGGTTATATTCTTGTCCAAGGGATTTAGGGTGTTTTTAATGAGATTAGTTGACAAAAATCTTGTATTATAGCCCCAAAGGCCATGAAGATGTAGTTGATTTTAAACATCTATTTGTTTGTTTGTTTGTTTATTTGCTGAGCAAGTGTCCTGGTTTACCGTGCTACTAGCTACAGTCCAACTAGCAGGGTAGCAGTTTTTTTTTATACAAGACCCTCTATCTCAATGACAGTTTTCAGTATGTCTGCTCCAGTGTGGCAAGATAAAAGAAGAAGGCAGTGAAAAATTTTGAATTAAACTTTATTCTCATTAAAAGTCACCCCGTAGACAACAATGCTTTCTTGTCATTTTTGTTCCTTGATTTGTAGTTTCCCTAAAATTAGCTGCTTTTAAAGACCAAAACCCTTAAATCTATTTTTAAAGTTCAGTTTCTGTTTTTGTTTCTATTTTAATCTCGGGCAATACCCTGAAAAATACCTCAGGGATTCACTTGTCAGAACCCCCAGGGGAAAGAATACAAAACAAAGCAGGGATGTATGTACTATGGGCTTTCACTGGTATTTGTCATTATTATTATTATTTTTTTTGGACAAAGCTGTGTTCTTACGGGGTTTTAGTTCTTTTAAGACTTCTGGCGTGATTTTCAACCCTTTGGGTCTGTTTTTGCGCCGAGTACTTGGCGTGCAGATTTATAAAATAATTGACGATCACTTCTGCCTCCTGGTGACGCAAAATTAACGAGAGAATTGTTTTTTAACCTTCAGAATGTTTCAGTCTTAAATCGTTGTCTCTGATGACAATGCCCCTTATCGTAAATTATAAAACATGTTGCGATACACATACACCCACGCATCACGCACGACTAGTACTGGTAGAAAGTAACATTGTACAAATACTGTCAAGAGATAAGCTTATAAATTTGTAACAGCTGAAATCTTCGTATTAGAATCCTCGTTAGAATGAAAAATATATATATTTCTTGTTCTTTAGAATAACTTCGATTAAATGGATCTAAACATAGCATCGACTTCGAAATATTATTGTACTTACAGTTTTCTGTTTATTATTACTATTATTTCCGGTTCGCTAGAAATTTCTAGATGTTTCGCAAGGCAACGACGGTTGAAAATGGGCGAGGAGTTTCGCAACGAATAGGAAGTGTAAAAAGGTTGCATCGCTTTGATAGGTAAAGTTTTGGGAAATGAGGGTACCATTAGCTGGAGCGGAAGCACAGGACATCTTTCTCATCTTTCATCTTTGTCTATTCGAGATGAACTGTCTGATAGATAGTCGCTACGCTTCTGTCGCAGATCAAAATAGTGTCTCAATATATATTTACGGAAACTTATCGCACGTACAAAGGCCGTTGTTTATGAAAAGCTTTTGAAATGGACTACACGTGTTTGTTAGTGAGTAATTGTCCACAAATTTTATTGTTTAGGTTTACGCATATTTTTAATATTTATTCACACCTCTCGATCAATCTAGAAAGACACGAACTGAAATTTTACTTCCGGTAAGCAAATCAAAAGCAAAGGAAACTGTGATATTTTTAGACTGTTATAAACTTGAATTGATCACAGGATATGTGCATGCAAATGGTTCGTCATGATCACTCTAAGTGACGAGGAACTTCCCAAAGCGTTAATTATTGACTTTGTGCAACATTTTGTCGAAAACCGACTTAACTTCCGTCACGTTTCAACCACCAAAATAAGTTTTACGCCCAAATTCCACTTGCTACACGTCATCATGGCCTCATTTACATTTGATGAAGTCACAGTTTTCGTAATTCAATAGGTTTTGATGGTTGTGAACCTTGTTCGTCGCTCCGTCTGTTATAATCAGCGTACAAATTATTAACGGCCGTAAAAGTGTTTATACCTTCGATAGGAATTCTGATACTCAGCGAATGTTTTGTTCCAGGTAAGTCCACTTGTCTCGTCGTATTCGACGCGTCGTTTTATATGTGTGTACGAGTCGGTGATGTCATTTCCCTCGTTGAATAGTGAATCTGTGACCTCCGGTAAATTGCTTACTCAATATTTCTATCCAGAAAAAAAGAAACGCAGAGTTTGCTTCTATAGTTCGTTGCTGCTGTTGTAAAGATTTCGTTCTTATTTGTGAACGAAAGTACTTACACAGGTGGTCAAAAGCTTATGATGGTCGCATCTCGTAAGCGTCCCTACAGTCTAAAGAAAATTTTTCTCTATCGTTGGACTGATCTGACGTAAGCGAAGTGTCTGAAAAGACTTACAGGCTGTATTAAAGGCTTCTTGCTGCACTGTAAAGAACAAAGCTTTGCCGTTAGAATTGTGAAGCGAAAGCCAATTAAGCAGAATTTTTTCTTCCTTAGAAGTGATTGAAGCAGTATCGACCTTTGATATTCCTACTCGTACTCGTGACACACTGAGTGCTTACCACGTCGTACAAAAGAGGCTAGATTTTCGCGGGAGGTGCTACAATGAAGAGGTTAATTACCCTTATTGAAATCCAATCACTGTAGTATTTTTTAGCGCGGTTATGAAATCCGTTAAGCCGATGGATTTGTCAAAATTCGATCTTCCATGACAGTGCCCTCGCGTAAGCTTTGTGCATGCTTAAGTGATTTTTTTGTCGATCTACAGACAGTGTACCAAGCATTTGCGATCAAGTCGTGTCTGGAAGCTCTACAAAATGAATACATAAATCAATACAGTTTCTTTTTAGGGGCCAATAACTGTTTTATTCGTAGCGTGTTCAGTCCTCAATTAATTTTTGCGCACGTGAAAACCACTTTCTTACTTAAAGTTTTTGTCAGATGAAATTCTTTTAAAACTCATTTCAATATTACACGATTTGCATACATGTAAGGATTAATATCGCATAACTGTTACAAGCAAAGATAAGGTCTTTGTTCAGAATAGTAAGTAATATTACTGGGAATGCATCTAAGGAATCGAGTAAACCACTGAGATGTGGTTAATTATCTAGTTTGGAGATCATATTGCAGAGTTATGAAAATTTACCAGACAAGTTAAAAATTATTCACCATAAATTAAAAGATGGAACAGTGGAACTATGCAGTAGTTCTCAAATTATTATTAAGGAAGCTCTCTCTTTCTCCTGTAGCTTGTTTCCTACATACATCCTTTTCAGGAATGATATTAAATTTCCATTTAGTCTTTTCATTTTCTGTTCCTGAAACTTAAGACTTCTGTACAGCATTGCATGACATCTGTTCCTTCAGCAAACACATTTGCTTTCGTGATTTTAAGCTTCAGCAAGTGCATAAAGATGACGCAGTATTCAAATCTTGTACTTGACAATTGAGGACATTTTCTCAATCAATAGTTACTTCAGATGTCATTACTTACTGTAATATAAATAATAGCTAGTAAATAATTATTATGCTACTTACATATTGTCATGAAATGTATCTGACAATGCCTATATATAGCTGAAAAAAGAGTCATTTGCTATTAGTACATTTCTTTCTTTTTGCTATTTTGAAAACTGTCTGAAACTTCTTAAAATGCTTGTACTCTAGGGGGTAAAAATGCGATATCATTTTTCTCTTGGACAATATTCCACAAAAATATTATTCAGAGTGAAAAAGGAAAAAGTTCTCTCTATATTAGGCAATTCTATTTATAGCCAACATCAGTGGGAACATACATATTAAACTATATATGTTATATATGTACAGTATTACTATAGTTACTGTACCTGACAGATTGCAAAATAAATCAGTGATGGTTTCCTTCAACCTCAGCTGGTACTATCAGCTATCGTTCAACCATATCTAGAATGTATACAGTCATTCATGTGACTGAATCACATGTGTGAGGATATTTGGTCAAAGTATAGCACACATTGAGTTCTTGGGAGGATATCTTTTTCAGCATTTTGCCCACATGCTTTGTAAAGAAAAAAAGCTGTGTTCCTGATAAAGTGCCAATTTGACTCAGTTTGTTATGGAAAGAACCGAGCACAACCCCATGTAAGAACCCAGGCTAAGCCCCAATTGCGCTGAACTAAAGAATTCACCACCACCTAGTGCAGTTGAGTTGGTGCTTAATTCTTATTGTTAAGTTTTCTTACAAAAGTTAAAGGCAACAGTGAACGTTGTCAAGGACATTGATTTTATCGCTGACATTGGAATTGGTACACTGTTAGTAATAATTCACAAATTGCGATGGATGGTTATTGTACATACTTGTATCAGTAGGAGCTGTATCTCATTTTATTGATCCCAGGGCTGTAGCCGGAAAAAAGTAATGACTAAGGCAATGTCTGTGGTTAAGTTCTTTTCCTTTAGGTTTTTAGCAGTGTTTCACTTTCCTCCTTCAAAAAGAAAAACAATAAAAATGCAAATGGTTGGCCTCGTACTGGCTATGGCTGTGAATCCACAGCTGTACTATCTGAGGTGCTGATAAGAAGTACTGATAGTTACATGCAGTGAAGAACACTGTAGCAATTTTATAGTTCACTGTACATGTAAAATCAAGCTAGAGTCACAATATATATTGTTCATTTGATTCATAACTGTCACATACAACATCACATGAGTGAAGCATGGGATTTAATGTCTGTTAAGAATCACATGTAAATCATCCAAGCTGGTTATTTTAACTTTACTTGTGATGTGTTGTGTTTGATCATGATGCAGTGAGACCTTTTTAATTTTAGCTTTAACGAGGTTTGTACATGTACATGTACATAAAATATGGTACTGAAATCCATTTATAATCTTTTTCATTACAAAATTTCCAATTCAGTCGCTAAATAATTATTATATTTTCCAAATTAGCTGTGAGGACCATATATGTCATGAGACAGAGTATTGCATAATTATATTGGTATGTTACTGGTATTTTTCTATGAACTATTTTTCCCTGAACTCAAAATCTGCAATCTGGCTTGGTGTGCTTATATTTTTCTGATTAATTTGATCATATCAATGGAATTTCTATATTTGAGATGTCAGTGATACATCTGCACATTGGATTACAGTGACCAACGTTGTTATGTGCTGTGATGTTGTGTGATGCAGTTATAAATTAAGCAATATCCTTACCCCTCTCAGGAAACTCTATTTTTAAATAGACTCTTGATGTGCCAGCATTAGATAATGTGCAAAGTTTGGTGTGCTTTTTTCTTGTTTCTTTTGATCTGTTACTCGACATCTGTTACCTTTGTTGGTAATGCTAATGACGAATCTATCTTAAACTGTCAGGGTGAACAAGATTCATCTGAAATAGCATTTAAATATTCCTGTCTCATTTAATATTGCAGATCAAGGCCAAATATGAAATAAACCATATACTAGTTAACAATGCTAAGCTGGTGAGATTGGTGCTGCTGACAGAGAATTAAACCAAGGAACCTCGATTATTCAAGTTAAAGGAACTTTTTATGCCAGAAAGTACAGAGGACAAAGCAGAAAGAACTGCTGCTGACATCATGACTTGTAATGGTGTAGAACAATCGAGTACCAAACATTTAACCATGGCTAACAATACTGAGACATTTACAAAAAAGAAGGAAAAAGAGAACTACAGTGACGCAAAGATGCATAATCTCACTGAATGCTGCAGGTGAGTGACGTGAAACAACAGTGATTTCTAGCCTGTTTTATAAAGTTAATCATAATTTTTTTTATTGGCCAACTGTTGCCGATTTTTGTGTATTCCCTTTGAGCATAACGTAATTTAATACTAAGCCAGCTAAGATCACAGTTCTCTTCTGCTAAAAAGTAATATGATCTAATAATAACGTAGGTTTCAATGATCTTCTCATCGACGTGAATAGGGCATTTTTTAAAATATGAAATGACAAAATGAAGAAATGGCGTTATGGTTAGCCTAAATAGTGCTCAGGTTAGCCTAAATATCACTGATTCGACAATGGTTAGCTCTCAGTAACAATTATTATTGTAAGGGTCAACCCTGACAGACACCCATATCCCACATTGACTCTTATCCATAGTGTCATTTCATCATTTTGCCATTTTACCATTTCATGGTTGGAGTGAATAAACACTTATTAGCTAGTATTGTGAATAACTTGCTTTTCCTGTCGGGACTCCAAACACATTAAGAATTTATTATAGATTTTGCATTTGTTAGTGTGCTATACTGTTGAACCTCCTTTTGTCCTTTTGTGACCACCCATTTTGTCCAACTGAAATGGCCTCCTGTTGGAACTGGTTGCTAGAAATGTTTCACTTAAATCAGTAAATTTGATGCACGTTTTCACATGGTCATTTAAAGGCGCCTGCAGTGTACTCAAATTCATGCAGCCAAGTCATTTTGCAAATCTGAACATTTTCCCTTCAGATAAAAGGAAACCAGAAAATAGGAACTAATATGCTGTCCCAAAAAATATCAAAATACTCTTCAATGTGCAGGTTTAGCCTCAGATAGACAGAGAAATTATTTCACTCTCATTGTTCTGGTTGCAAAATGGTTTTTAGAGTACATGTGGTCACATGTAGCTAGCTTGCACTTATGTGCTGCATTTTTTGGAACTAAAGAAACCTAAAATCTTTCTTCTGAGGCTCATGTAAACTAGGTGACAGATAAATCACAAACAGAGGAAAAACAAGTGTGCACTCTCTAGTACTTTTCCCCTGAATTCACTGTCTAATTAATATGCAGATTTTAGTTTCGAGAAGTTGTTGTATGGCATATGCAGTTCATGCCAAGACCAAGGGGCATTGTAAATGATTATATCCTGAATTCAAGGCTCAATCTGCTGTTTAAAAAATTATGGTAAGGCAGACGATCAACAAGAGGAAGTCAGAGTAATTGAAATTATTTTTTTTTCGAGCATCTCAGCAGTACTGAATGCTGAACTGCAGATTTTCACATTACCAACCCTGAGTTACAGACCACTCACATCCCCTTGATTGAAACATTAGGTTTTGGTTCATTTTAAACTATGCAGGCTATGTCGAGTTACAAAAAAACCGCGACATGGATGGAACAAAAAGGGCGTATGGATTCAGACAATTAAAGCTATCAATTTGAGGAACTGTAACAGTTGTCCTTGCTCTTGAGTATGAACCAGAAATTTGAAAGGATTTTTTACTCTGTATATTTTCATGATTTCAAAATTTGTGCGTTTGCACAATATAATTTTGGCAGGTTTTTTAAACGAAAAAAATAAATAAGATACAATAAAAATGTTATTTGCCGGCAGGAGGCCTGTGTCAAGCAAAACCTTATCCTTGGCCTTGAATCAGGTCCTTTGCCTATGGCCTCAGGCTGTATTCAAGACCTTGGCAAAGTATTTCTCAGTATGGACCTCCTGCTGGCAAATATATCTCACAACTTGAAGAAGCATCCTGTCTGCATTTTTAGGGTAGTTTTTAAATGTCTGTAAATAAAATAAAACAAATCAATTCTAAAGCAATTATTTTTTTTCCTTGACATCATTGAATCTGTTGTTGTTTTGGTGATTTGAAAAATGCAGCCAAATATTTTCCCATATCAAAACAGCGTGAAGCCTAAAAATGAAAATAGGCCCTTTCAGCAATTGAATGGGTAAGAATGGGGATAACTGAGTTTTATTTTGTTGCACTAAAATGTAATATCAGCATTTTAGTTTAAAACGACGTTTTTAAAGTTCTGTTGATTTGTTGATCAAAGCTACACTTTTGCATAAAAAAATTTATAGAGGTTCAACTGAATATAATAATGTGTGGTTTAGTTGTTTAGTGGAGTAAATGGCTTAAAACGGAACCAGTTCCACAACTGGTACAGTCTGTAATGTGACACAAATGGATTTTTCGTGTGCATATCGTGTAGCCAGGCATGCAAATCTCATTTTTGTTTGCAACATACAACTTTTTGTCTAAGCTTGTGTTATTGTTTCAGAGGTACACTGGGCTAATTTTCAATAATTTTGTCAGTGTATGAATGCACAGTAAATAACGTGCACATGATTCCTCACTTGTTTTCTTTTGCTTCAATTGCCCAGGAATACATGTGGGTGTTCCAAACACCTGTTTCATTTTGACTCCAATCTGGAACTGAATTGGCTTCAAGTTCCAAACTGCTGTTGCCCCACCCCCTCTGAGTACCCATGTAGTCATCTGTGTATAGACTATGGATATAGAGTTTCATGTATCGAAAACTTCTCGTCAACTGTGAGACAAATAGAGGATAGGCAGGTGTTGCCCCTCATTGAACCCCCGTCCCCCCTTCCCTGCTGTTTGGCTGCTTGACTGCAAAGGCAATGAAAAAGCATGGCAACACCATTGTTACCCTTTTGAGAGAAAAAGAGACCGCATATTTTTATTTCCCTACACTAACAATAATCTGTGATTTTCTTTCCTCAGAATGTGGATGTGCTCTCACTGTAGCAAGAGCTTCGCCTCCTCGCGTGCGCTCAAGATCCATGAAGTCAAACAGCACGAGAATGCTGCGCGCCACGTGCTCAAGTGCGGCACGTGCCACGAGGAGTTCGAACACGCGAATCTGCTTCACATCCACATGCGGGTTCATCACAATGTAAAGGTGCGCTGTCCACGGTGCAAAGACATATTCGAGCACCCGAACGTCTTGAAACTTCACATCAAAGCGCACCACTCTGAACCGGTTTGCGTTGCCTGTGGGCTGAAATTTGACCACGACAAGCTTCTACGCTTGCATATGGAGCATTACCACAATGTTGGGAGCAAAGGGGCAAAGCAGGGTGCGACCACGCCTCCTCAGCAGACTGGTGGAAAAGACAAGACTGAAAATGTCCTTGTAGAGATGAAAAGCGCTCCTGAAGAGGCAGAACGTGGTGGTACTGGAAACCACGGGGGAAATCACCAAACCACGCAGGGCTATGAACAGACCAATGGCGTGGTAATCGGTGATTGGGAGCTTGGCTTCCGTAGACACGATGACGACGACGACGAAGCAATGTCGCACGGCAGTAGTGAAACAAGAGAAGACGTCAGCACCGAAGGTGATGTGGGTGATATGGAGACTGAGAAAGAAGGCGAGCCTCAGCTTAGAGAGACAGAGAGCCACGTGGGAAGACAAGATGCAGAGGCTGAAATTCACCGGTATTCACCCGCTGAATTAAAGCATGAAGCAAAACGTTCCGTTTCACCAAAGTCTGAAAATGGCAGCCACGCTGCAACCGTAAAAGGAATGGACGGTCGCCTGCCAACTCCTCCTCTTGAATATCACCAGACTCCTACTCGGGTGCAGCGGTCTTCAGTCATCGTCACCACAAGCCGGGCTTCACCGCCCATGACAGTCCCGCCCGCCAGTTTGAAGCACAAACCAGTAGCCTCTGAAGAGGCCCCTAAAGAATCAGTTACATCATGTCTTACCCTTCCTGCTAATCTACCAGACTTAGATGGCAGTCTAGAGGGAAGCCCGCAGTCGCCCGCGGGATCGTATTCTTCCACACTATCAGGGGACGAAAGCGGCGACTCAGAAACAGCCAGTCAGAAAATGCGTGCGGCAAAACGAGCCACTTTGCGCTGCAATCGCTGCCAGGAGGAATTCTTGTCGAAAATGGAGTACCTTCATCATTTGATCTCGCACCAAAAGGGAGATCGCGACGAAATGATCCCTGAACTGAGGCCTGACAATCATCAAGCCATCGATAAATTAAAATCGAGCTTGCTAATTAAAATGGAGGCGAGAAGAAGAGATAGCATTCCAGATGAAATTAACCATCGATTCGGCAATGTCCAATTGGATGGCGCGTCACCCGATGATCGGACAAGCCCGACCTGTCAAGACAATCGCACGCACGATTTGGCCGCACCTTGTACGGTATGCAGCGAGCGATTCCCAGACTCACAGGAACTTAGAGCCCATATGGAAAGTTGCCATAAGAAGCCGCATTGTACCGAGTGTGGGCTTTCTTTCGAACATAAGAATCTGCTAAAGATTCATATGAATTCCTACCACAGCTCTTTAGACGTCTTACAGTGTTACTACTGTGGAAAATCGTTTGACAACCGCGCGGAGTTCGTCAGTCACGTAACATCCCACGAAACCTCACTGAAGGATCCCAAGGAAATGCGAAGGAAACCGAATAGTCTCCGACGAGTTCCGAGTGCCACGAGCACTGAAGAAAACCCGAGTCAAAGTCAATCGGAAAAGGAAAGGTCTCCGAAAATCGACTCTTTTCGGAACAATGATGATTTGGACAATAACTATCAAGCCAAAAAACAAGATGATGTGTCTCCTGCGGAATATGCTGACCCGGTAAAGAGCCGTATTGACGATTTGCGTCAGTACGTTGAACGACGGTTTCCCACGTTTGGCGCGTTCCGCCATCATAAAGAGGAAAGTAGTCCCACTCCACAAGAACCGGACGATTGGTATAATGAAGGGAAAAGCAACTATTTGGTCGGTCCAGAGGCAAAGACAAGGATCTTCCTTCCGAAACGTCACGAAACGTTTGAACGCGAAGGGAATTTCAGCGACCAAAGGCGCACGTCCGAGCAGTTAGAATCATTCTCACCAGCAACAAAAGTAAACCCTGAATCGATTGAGAGGATTCCTAGCTCGGATGTACTGAGGCGTCGATTTTCTGCTTTCTCGGCGCTTGAAATGACTGGCAGGTCAGATGAGCACGCTAAGAGCTTGTTACTGGGCCTGAGTAGGGCGAAGAGGGATGGTATGCCTTTGGGCAGACCTCCTCCACTCATCCCTGTTATACATCCAAGAATGTCCCAGAATTTCACACGACAGCCAGGCGTGGCTTTAAGGAACGATCATCAGCCCCTGTGCCGCACGGCGTCAGCAAACTCGGCCCTCAGGTACCACAGGATGCCGTTCTCTACCATGGCCACTAAACGGCAAGAGTCATTTGAAAGAGTCGTCCCTCCAAGCCCAGTGCAAGACTCACCTCCAGATCATCAAGAGGTTGCCGCCCGCGAGAACATTAACAACATCACCAAAGAGGCGCTGCTTCATTCGTTGTCCCTCAAGAGAAGAGCAAGTGCGCCTGAACTTGGGGCTCTCATAAGAAGACCTCGTGATGTGTCCCAGAGGCTGGGAACACCAGCAATCAAAAATCTTCTCGAGAAAAGACCTCAGAGATTTGAGGACCCAGACCCCCTACCTGCTACATCCCCAGGCCGATCCCGCCAGCTCAAGGAGGCGTACCAGCCGAGGCGAAGGCACCCCCGGGACTTCTTTTGCCATCTCTGCGGCATTTACTTCGGTCACAAGAAGCTTCTCAAGATTCATTTGGACTGCTACCACGGCTCAGCGCAGGAGCTTCAGTGTCTTCGTTGTGAAAAGAATTTCTCCAGTCGCTCCGAGTTTCTGGAGCACTTGATGTCTCATGAAGGTGGCGACGAGCTGTTGGCCATGCAGAGAAAACGCCTGAAGTTGACCGCCCGCAATAGCGTGCCGCTCACACGCGAAGGAGAGACGGTGATACGGCGCGAGCTGAACATTAGTGTCACCCCTCAGGATGCTGCCGTAGCAAAGGAGACAACCCGACGGGGCGATATCGAAAGTGCAGATATCCGACGGGATTTTCGACACCCCCTCCCAGAAGAATTACAACAGCGGGTTGTCAAAGAACATCATGAACTTCCTGCTCAACAAGAGAAGCCAAACATCGACTTGAAAGACGAATGTCGCGTCACCAGTGGCAAAACCAGTAGCGTGAAAACTGAGGATGACGAAGGGGCAAATTTTTGCTTTGTGTGTGGCCAATCATTCACCAACGGTAAAAAACTCGAACATCACATCTCTTCGCACGCCGTCGTGGACAAGGATGGACGCTACTGTTGCTCGCTGTGTCACAAGACCTTCGATCATCACCGCAAGCTAGAAATTCACACGCGCAGCCATACAGGGTTTAAGCCGCACAAGTGCGAGCTTTGCGGTCGGTGCTTTCCATATTACAGCTCCTATTACTACCACAAGATGACCCACACCGAGGACAGACCGCATAAGTGCGGAGTGTGTGGTAAGGGGTTCATACAGACCAGATACCTACGGTCGCATATGAAAACACATAAGGATCAAAATGGATGGACAAGCGACGAGGAACTCAATGACGAAAGCACCGAGCAAATGGATACAAGCGAGGCAGCGGCAACGACGTCTCCCATTAGCGAGACCGAAACCAAGGTTAAAACGGAGCAAATGAATCAATCGGATTGTTCCCCTGAGAGAGACTTAGAAGAGCACGATACAGCAAGAATACTATGCAGTTTTAAGCAAGGAAGCGGTGCTGGATTTTGTGGGCAAAGTTCGCCCAAGCATATTGAGTCTGAAGTAGAAATGTGTAGCAACGTTGTGTCGAAAGCGTTCTCGGGCTCCGAAGATTCTCAGAGTACAGATCGGAGCCGAGACCCGAACAGTCCTCCGACTATGAATCGAACATCAGAGCGGAAACGTTCCATTGACGCTACCGAGGATGATGAAGGTGGTGACAATGACTGCAGCAAAAACAATGAAACTTTAACAAAGGTCAAGAAAGAAACGCGTCAAGATTCGGCCGACGAACGTCTTCCAAAAACGAAGAGAAAGAAATACCAGTGTAAACACTGCCATAAAAACTTCAGTTCCTATAGCAGTCTGCACGTTCACGTGCGCATTCATACCGGTCAGCGGCCATACTCCTGTAGCCACTGCTTCAAAAAGTTCACGCACTCCAGCGGCTTGAAGCGTCACGTGAGGTGCCACACTGGCGAGAAGCCATACCCTTGTCCGGCATGCCCCTCAGCGTTCGCGGACCGCGGAGCTCTGAAATCTCACATTAGAACTCACACAGGAGAAAGACCTTTCGTGTGTGACTTGTGTAACAAGACTTTCACTCAACCCAGCTCTCTTCGTGTTCATAAGAAGACTGTACACGTGCACGAGTTTTTCGACGAAAAGTGACCAAATCTGAACAGCCTTTCTGTTTGTTAGATTTCCTTACTAGATAACTGTCAGTTAGGATCTTTTGCGAATTTTAGAGTCTATCTCATTTAAATTTTCATTTAGTGTGTGCGTGGTGTAATATATGTAAATAATGTTAGGGTCATGTTAGTAAGTGAATGCCCGGTTTCTTCTTGCTAAAACTGCTCAGCGCTTAGTTTTTTTCCCACGAGCTGAAAAAGAAAAAAAATAAATAGTGAGAAGTAATATTAATCAGAGTTACTTAATTAATAATAATGATGACCACTTTAAGGGAACTTAAACTATTAGAGATTAAGGAAAATGCTCAGCGATGACTTTCAGGAAAAGGAACGCTGACCACTTAAAGCATAAACTCTTCCTAAGAATAAAATAACGCTAAAAGTTACATTGTTCATGTGGTTTTGGCTAGCAAAGGCGAAGTAATACGGTTAACTCTAACTTTCCAGCCCAGATCCATCCGGCTGCTCGGTCGGACGTTGGACCTCCAACAGTTACAGATGGGTCGGAAGTCTCGGCCTTTCTCCCCAGGTCCCCCTCCCCCCTCTCCCGCCCCCCTTCCCATCGCCTCTTCCGGCTGGTACGCTCATTTACGCCACCGGATCTTTCGCTCTCTTGGCTGACTAAAAGGAGATTGTTAGCAATTTAAGATTTTACCCACGAATCGTTGCGCCCGCATTTTTCAACTAACATAATATATACCTTACTTGCAAAACTTTCGGACGTTTTATTTCGGACAAAAATTCCGGACACTTTGCTGAAACATAGCTAAAGGAAATTTACACGTAAAAAAACTCGAATTATACTAAAACAACAGCGCTGAAAATGATAGTTTAACTGTTTCCTGACGTAAACGTTATGTATTTCAAGCAGTTTGTCAACTAGAGTTCCTTCCAAAAAGTAAATCAAGGGTCTTGGAGCTACGTAAAAGCTTATTACTGTATTGTAAATATTTCGGACGCCTAAAATTTCGAACGTTGGAAAATTTCGGACGGCTTTATTTTCGGACACTTCTTTGTCCGATATGAAAATCATCCGAAATTTTGTGCAACCGCAAACCAAACGTGTAATAAATAATGTTAGCAATGTACCCGCAACCTGCAGCGCTCGTTGAGGCGTGTGCTCGTTTTTGATTAGATTATAAGAATCGGGAACTCTTTGAGTGTTTTAACAAAGATTTGACAAAAACAGCACATGTTCCCGCCAGTTGCTTTGTCCGACCACGTGGTACCTGTACGTTTGTGACAGGTGGTTGACAAAGCCACGTGCGCGAGTCACGCAATATCTTGTCGCGCGAAAGGAGCGTGGACACATTATTTAGTACAGGAGATATAAAGAAGCTGTCAAGTTATATAAAGCCGTGTTCTTCTGAGAAGATAAATTAATTTCAAATTGAATAATCCTAAATATGCAAGGATGGAGACCAGGATAGATCTCAAATTGCAAACCACAAATTCGATAAAATTGGCCAATTTTTTCAAGATGTTTCTTCAGATACGGGTAGGTTGCTGTCGGGAACATGATACGTGTTTGTTGGACTTATAGGTACTGTCTTGTCGGCTGGCACTTCAATTTGTTCGTTGTTGTCTCCTTATTTTCTGAGATTTCGAGTTATAAAAATTACAAGGATAAGAAAGGACATTTCAATGAACTTCACTAATAATTTTCGCTATGGGTCTAGTGGTTTTTCATTTCTTCACTTCGATCGTCAAGGAAGGAATATTCCTCTATAAAGACGAAAGTAAATGTCACGGTGTCACACCGTGACAAGTTTAATTAGAAACGTACGTGACATAAAACGTTGTTTTTTCGACTTTCGTTCCCGACAGTCCTCGTCATACGACTTCCCAGCTGTGCTCGATATCTGCGCTTCTGAAAATTTCAACGTTTTGATTTAATACTTGCCATGATACGACTTCAATTTATAGAATTCTCTCACTGAATGTACAGGATCTAAGTCGATCTGTCGTCTGCTTACTTTCACCGAGAATAGCAACTCGATCGAGGTAAGTTAAAGTTAGGGGTCTTTTCGATTGGCCAAGCGCTACACCCCGGCGCTGCACGTGTTCCGTAAGGCCGTAATTCCTGTAATGGGGTGGTATACGCGGGTGAAACCGTTCGTTGCCGCCTCTGTCGCACGCGTCTAACTTTTATTTTAGTCATTAGAACAGACCTTCATATACCTGAATGTTCGCTGACGTGTACCTTTAACTTCAAACGGCCGCCATCTTGTTTTTGCAAGGCGAGCGCAAGCTGGGGAGAGTTTTCAAAGTCGTCAAAATCTACGACAGTACGATCGTACCTTTATTGGGGTAAACTGGCATTTAGGATTCGATATTGTTAACAGTCTATCGAATTGTCTTTAGCATGAATTTTGTAGTTTTAAGTAACATACGATCCCCTACCTCCGGGGCCCCTACTGCCTTTCCTCTGTCCATCCTCCACAGTTCCCAGTCCCCTGTTTTATGTCCCCTATCCCCTGACGCCTATCTTTCTCCCGACTTCTCCCACTTCCCCGTTCCGTATTCCCTTACAAGGCAGAATGAAGTTTTTGGCGCTTGGAAACAACTGTTGCAAACAATTTATTTCTTAATACTATTTATCTTCAAACAGGCCAAACGCCAACAAATCAGAGCCTTCACAATGCTGAAAAAGTGGCACTATGTGTCCCTAACACTTATAGTGGTGATCCTGTGTCTTTGCGTGAGGAACCTGTGGTATCTTCTGACTCAGGGCTCGTCCAGTTCTCCTTTAGTAGACAAACTCTTTGGCCACGTTCAAACAAGCAACTTATCTGACTACACAGCCTCTGTTAGAATTATCGGCTCAAATTACGAGCCCGAGGAATCAATGGAGATCAGTTTAACAAGCGAGGTCGTGAAATACGTAATGATTGTTCCTCATGGGTTGGATTCAAAGCAAATGCGTGAGGGTATTGGTGGTCTGTCTACGCCTAGCGATCGAGACACTGTACGCACGCTGACAGGCTTTCTTGATAAGCACCCAGAGTTCGATGGAGCGACTGGAGTAACTAGTCAAATCCAAATAAAAGGACCGGATGAAAGCAAAAAGTTGCTCGAGCAAAGCGCTTGCCGATTCCTATTGAAAAACTGGACGCTGGTCATTCGCAATTCGGGAAAGATTCACAAACTTCAAGGTGCGAAACAGGGCGAGGAATATCAGGAGTGCAGTATCACTGAGAACGCATTTCTGATTCGCAAAAAGCACTTTCTAGAATTGAGGTGGAGATCAGACTACGGAAGTTTGAGCCATCTTGATTTCTTTATAAGATCCAAAGGAACGTTGAAAATAGCGAAATTATCCAACTGTTATTTGGGCCAATCTCTGAATTACATTGATAGGGGCAGCTTAGAAGGCAGTAAAGAGTTCGCAGACTATTCAAAACTAGGCCAGTTCCACTCAATTCTACGCATTGTGCTGCCGAATAAGATAGAGTGGACCAAGTGCTCCGACGACGCCGAGCTCTGCCCCGAAAAGCCGACGGCTGCGCGATCGTCAAATTCACTCGTCACCGATGGCTTTCCGATCTGCTGTGACGTTCTTATGGACAAGCTTTTAGTCGCGACCGTTAAAGCAATGGACGAAATTGGAATGGAGTACCGCGCAACGTATGGAACTCTGCTTGGCGCAGCAAGGTCTGGAGCGATCATCCCATATTCGGACGATATCGATTTGGCTGTTCGCCAAAAGGACAACGATAACTACTCAAGATTTATTGTTCTTCAAACCCACATTGGATCCAAATATCGCGTCGCTTGGAAGGCAAAGCCCCCTATGAGTCGGGTGTATCCTTATTTCGCTGCGTCTGTTGATGTCAACACTGACAAATATTTTGAGGGAGATAGCCTAGAAAGCAAAATTCTGTTTGATCAGAAAATTTTACTCGAGATGAAAAAGCTTTTTCCTATCGCCGACAACACAGAGGAGAGACGTTTTGTTGACATGTACCCCTCCCCAGAGGAATGGTTCAATGGCTTCTCTAATGTGACAATCAACGATCGACAATATCAGGGGATCCCAGGGGACACTAAGAAACGTCTAATCGCGTGGTATGGAGAAGACTACAGGGAGAAACGACCGGAGAAATCTTCTAAAACAACTTTTGCATAGGAAAAGAAGAAGCCCTACTACCTAATTTCCCCCCCTCCCCCCACCCCGCCAGTTCCCCACCCAAATAATTGGGATTGAATAGGAGAGTTTAATAGAACTCAATCCATGGCGGCCATTTAGGATAGAAGATAAGTTACCAAAAGATAAAGCACCGATAAAATATCGTTATTGTGTAAATATGCTGTCCTCCAAAATGCAAGAATGTTATGTGTTATAAAGGCTACAAATATTTTTGCCATAGGCAGTAAAATCTGCGTGACTGGAAAAGTTGAAGAAAGGGATATTAAAAATAACTTGACTTTATAGCCAAATCCCGTGTTCCAAAATTCATTGAAACCGCCGATGGCAAATAAGGCGAAGGCCCCCTCCTGGCCCCCTTTAAAAATCGTGATAATGAATTAATTAAAGGATCTTTTTTCTTAAACGTAACTTCTACTGTACATGTGATCTCGTGATTTACTTTAATAACCAGTTTGAAATGAAGAACTAAATAAACTGAACAATCTGACCAGTTGTGTATCAGAATTAAAATCGAATTACTGTGCTGACTTCCAAACCTAGCCCCAGTCCACAAAGTTTTCTTTCTGTATTGGTCAGGGACGCTCATAGCCTGTAGTTGCCCCGGCTCAACAAGACTCCAAAACGTAGTCAAAGAAAAATATATATGAGTTATTGACTAAGTGTGAGGTCAAGATGGCTGGATATTGGCCAAGTTCTTTTTTTGGGAGTTTATGGACCGAGACGGAGTCGAGGTCCATAAACTCGCAAAAAAAGAACAAGGCCAATATCCAGCCATCTTGACCGAACAAGCTTGGTCAATAAAGGATTTATTATATGGCTTTCGGGGAAATTTTTCTTGCGGGACATGGCGGGTAGTCCCGAGCGGGCAAGATAGCTCCATCTCGCCCGCTCGGGTAGCCAATCACAGCGCAGGATTTGATTCATCTTGCGCGCTCACGGAGCTAGCCATATAATAAACTGTATTCACAAAATATTTCAAACATAAGCGAGTCAGACAAAGCTGAATTCCGATAAGTTATGTTGTGATTCCAAACTTCATTTTGTTACCGTTTCTCACGAACTTTGAGCGGACCATCCATTTCTAAATAGTCCATTGCATTTCTTCAGTGGCGAATTCGAGAGGAGTGATCGATGGAGCCTGCCACCTTTCTTTCTGAAAAACGTAACGCCCGAATTGTCGACCCCCCCACCCAACCCACCATCACACTCTAGCTCGACTCTTTTTTCCATCAAGAACCAGGCAACACAGCTGACCTTCCGCCTTCCTTCCCCCGCGCCTCTACATGCGCGCAGTTAACTCCTATTAGGAGTCCAGAATTTATTTTGTAGAGGGTCTCTTGTTTTTCATTTAGCATTTTCATTCTTTTCCGGGGTGCGCCTTATCTTCCTGGGGTGCCAATATGCAAATCACTATTCGTAGAATTCATTTGAATTTAAAATTTCCTTTTAATTTTATTCAATTTTTGATGTCACCTTTGCACGCGGTTTGTACAAGAAATGCAAAATGGAAGCACTGAATTTTCGAAAACATTTCCCTCTGTATCAAGCAGTTTCTTAGAGCAACCTATTCGTCTGAAGTAATCCCGTTGTTTGCCGCTTCACAAACTGATGTTGCAACCTCTGGTGAAATGAGCGCATGGCATCGGTAGACCGAGATAAACTGATTTGGGCCGTATCTCTACAAGAGGTAACTTACTTAGCTGTACATCCGCTTTGCTTTTCGTTTTAGACGTTGTAGTATTTATCTCAGTACTTCAGCACTCGTTGTTCCGTTTGACAAGCACTCTAAGTTTGCAATTTTGTACCAGGCTAGTTTTTTAACTCGAAAGAGTGGTTTTCAATGATTGCGACAAATGAGAACGTTTGGTTAAAGTTTCATTAATGATATCATATTGAATAGGGTTACAAAACTCTGAATTTTACTTCTGTAGAACGAAATGAACTCAGTTTTGAATGACTGACTTTGCTTGTATTGCAAGGTCAGAAATTTTTGTGAGTTCAATCTTCTTTTTTGCTTACCGTAAATCTTCGAATTAGCGCCCGGGGCGCTTATTTAAAATTTAGGAGAAGACGAGGGGTGCTTATTCGAGGGAGGCGCTTAATCGAGGGGGCGCTTATTTAATTTTTCCCAAATCGTGGTCAGTTATGATCGGTTTCTTTTTGCAATGTATGTATGTGTCACTCCCTCAGAAGTCTCAGAAGGATCCTGTCTCTCTTGAAGAACTACATAATATAACCCCTTTAGCCGGTCTAGACCTACTGCATAAGGTTGTTGGGCTTTAGGCGATATATCAGCCGATCTTTACTGCCATCCTTTGCGACGGTCAATGTGCAGTGCTTGAATGAGTCGGTAACCATTTACTTATGATTGAAAATGACCAAGAGGCCATGACCTCATTTTCTCTTGAAATGACCAAGGCTGTACATCCTTTCTTGTCTTAGTACTTTTCCGTAGGGGGAGGGGAAGGGGGCGATTCTTCGAGGGGAGGCGCTTACTTTAAATTTTGGCCTATAGGAGAGGCGCTCATTTGAAGGGGACGCCTATTTGGGGGGAGGCGCTAATTCGAGGATTTACGGTATGTCAGTTATGGTAAAACTACAATAGGTTGCTATCTTGAAAGGAAATATCAAAAGCGGCAGATTGACTTGATGAATGTACCATCAAGGGGTTCTCAAAATTCCATTATTTCTACTCAGTTACTGCAGAACGAAGTTTTAACTCTCGCTCCGTCATCTTATTACGTTTTAATGACGTCATAACGTCGCCATCTCAGATCCGTTTCCCGGCAACCTCGTCCCCAGGGCCTTCTCCTGGAGATTTTCAAAATGGCGGCTCAGCCGCCCGCCATTCTGAAAAGACGCGGTTGAGTTTCCCGGTTGAAAGCATCGTCATTCTGGTAAGATAATAATCTAAAATTGTCAAATGGAATTTTTTAAAAAGGAGAAATTATGTAATGCTGCTCAAGAAAACGGGAAAAATGGACAGAATTCCGTCAAAAAGACCAAGTTTGGCTTGTCTGGCACGTCAAAATGAAACTCAAAATGACGCCAAGAATGTCAGGGATAAGGATTGGCTTTAACCCGGTTTAACTGATGGCCGAGAATCGGTTAAAATGAACTGTCAGCTGAGAAATGAAACAATTTTTAGCTGGTAGCTGAGATCCGAGTTCTGTAAAATTTTCTGACAGCTTAGAAAGACTCTGAAAGATAAACTTCAGCTTAAAGTTGTGAACAAAATTCGGACTGCAAACTGCAGACTAGTTACAAAAATGCAGACTCGGTGCAAAATGCTGAGACTGCAGACTGGGTACTAAATGCAGACTGCAAACTGCAGAGGTGATGGACAAAACACTGACCCCTAGTCCATGGACTACCCTAATGGACTAACCAAATGGACTACCCTAAAATGGACTACCCCTAAAAAATACTATTTCAGATGAGTGGTATGTTAAGAAGCTGCGATTTTTATACTTACACTGCGCGGAGGATGCTTTTCTTTTCGTTCCGCATCGCCTTCAGCCGCCATTTTGAACTGAGTCTCACAAAACCACAAAAATTTCCACATAATTATAGTCCAGGCCAGCCAAGAATAATACTGCTTCCACTCCACTCTGAATTTTTGTAGCGTAGTTGTTGGAATTTTTTGCTGTCCCATAGCTTTATCCTCATTCCAGAAGACTAGCGGCTTCTGTGCCATAATTTTTGGCACAAAACAAGCAAAACAAATCATGAGTAACATCCTGAAGATCATTTCGTCTGTTCAAGAAAGACTGAGCTACTGAATCACATGGGAGCAAGATTGAGTTGTCCACCGAATATTTGATTTGATTTGAGTCTACACTTTTTGTGTACAGCGGTTGTTTTATTCAGTGTAGTTATTCAAAATGGCGGCTGAAGGCGATGCGGAACGAAAAGAAAAGCATCCTCCATGCAGTGTAAGTATATAATCGCAGCTTCTTAACATACCACTCATCTGAAATAGTATTTTTTAGGGATAGTCCATTTTAGGGTAGTCCATTTGAGTAGTCCATTAGGATAGTCCATGGACTAGGGGTCAGTGTTCTGTCCATCACCAACTGCAGACCAGCTACAAAATGCAGGCCCCAAACTGCAGACCGGGTAGAAGATGCAGACTTGGTACAAAATGCAGACTGCAGACTGCAGAGTAGGTACAAAGTGCAGACTGCAGACTGCAGACTGTTCCAGACTGGGTACAAAATGTAGACCTGATGCAAAATGACTGTGCATTGGCCCATTACCCTCCTCCCTCCCCTAATGACAAATGCTGAGGGAACACAAGTTGCAGGCAAGATTTTCCACTACATTTTTGAATTCTCCCACGCTTTCTTGAGTGGTTCTATAACTTGATAGAAACACTTCCAGAAAAATAAAGGAAAACACAGTTGTAACTTTTTTCACTTTTCACTGTGCCGTCATTACATTAACAGCTTGTGTTTAGTTCTCTGTTTCACTCAAATTATAGAAGTATGAAGTAGCTCTTGGTGCAAGCTTCTTTCATGGATTGTTGTCTTCTAAAAAGTTACAGTAACTGTTCCTAATGTTATTGCCTTTTTTTTCTTGCTAGCAGGACAAAATGCAAGCTAAGCCAAACATGAAGGGGTATCTTGAAGTGTACATGGATGGAATACCTGAGAGGGCATTGCACTAGCCAGGTTAGTTCATACTTTTGCCTAATAACTGTATCATAGTTGCATCTTAGCTATGTCAGGCAACCAGATTCAATAAAGAAAATCAAACACTTGCAACAGATTCTTTGGAAAATTGAACAAAATCAGTAGGAGAGATTAATGTAGCCATGTTAAAGGAGCTTTAAAAATTTAAAGTTTAAAATTTTTTCATGTGGTACCAAATTATTATCAAACACGCAAAACGAAGCATCTAGTAAATATATTACACTCTACATTATACTTGAAGGGAGGAATCTGTGTAAACAAACTGGTTTGTAGCACTGACCTTATACAATGGAGTACTGTTGTTGATGACTATTCTTTTGCTGGGGAAGGGACCCAATTAATGTTGAGCAACAGTCTATGTTGCTTCATGGGTGATCAGCTTAACATTTCTAAAATTAAGATTTAAAAAAATACAGTATCAAACATAATCGTGAAGAAATTATAAGTTAAAGAGAATATTGAGAAAGTGATCTCAAAAAGAAATTCTGTTGATATTAGCAATACTATGTACATAAATAAGGGGAATTTGTATATTGACTAAGGGCATAAAAATTAAACCACCCTCTGAATTTTGCATCAAATATAATTTAAGGTAAGATATGCATTTTTAGTTTGGCGATATGTTTTGTGAAGTTCTTAGTGAAGAAGATTCCATCTTTTCCAGAGTACCAATTTTTTTTTAAAAAAATCATTTTTTACTAGAAGGTACAAAATATCTTCACAGGCCTGTCTTTTGTTGTTCTTCTTACAGAAAATAATGAACAAGAATCATTTGAATGTTACAAAAGTATTTGAAAAGGATATTGTTTTTGTTCTCTACAAATAATGAGGCACTATGTACAATGCAACTCTGATATCTTCTTGATTCGATCATGACAAATTTGGTATGTAAATAGTTGCCATTTGTTTTGTGGAAAATGAGAAAGACGCTGGTCTAATGTCTAGGGCACTGGACTGCAGGTCATGCAGTCTTTGGTTTGAACTAGTGGTTAGGGTCATAGCATTAATAATGTTCTTGGGTAAGAAACTTTACTCTCACAGTGCCTCTCTCCGACTAGGTGTACAAATGGGTTCTGGGTGAATTTAATGCCGGGGTTTAACCCTGTGACAGACTAGCATCCCATCCAGGGGGGAGTAGAAATGCTCCTTTTCAGTTAATGCCTCAGAAACTGGGATAAGTTGCAGCAGTATTGATCCCTTGGCCTGACTCAGACTTAACCTTGCCTTTATTTGTCGAAACTCCCCCTGCAGGGTTGAAACTTTAAAAGTGTGATGACTCTTTTGAACTTTGGAGTTTGTAAAACGTATTAGAGAACACTTGGCCGCACAAAGGTTAAAACACTTGCTCTTTCTCACTAGATACAAAGATAGAAGAAAAGAAAGAAGAACGAAATCAAATATAGACATTGGATCCCATACTCGGTGAGTCTCACTTTTCTTTGTGTTTGGTTGGAGGGGTTATTAATTACTTCATAGTACCTGTACTTGTCGAGGAATAATGGCACACAATGCAGGCAGAAAAGAAATTGAAGAAACAATTTTAATGTGGCCAGATATCCTAGCCCCTCAGGGGTAGGGTATACAAACATTCATTAATATTACAATCCCTGGGGTACCGTTGTTGAAGCATATTTTTTGGGGGGATGAGGAAACCAATTGGATCAACAATCAATTTCTCTTCTTTACCATTTAGCCTCATGGGTGATCAGCTTAATATTTCTTCTCGCGGTCTCAAAAATTAATAATTATAAGGAATAGTTAGGCGAATTGAGAACATGATCCCAAAAAAAGAAATTGCGTTGACTTTTAGCAAAACTATTAGAAATTTAAAACCAGTAACAAGAATTTGTATGTTGACTAAGGACGCTGAGTAAAGCAAGTGATGAGAAGAGAGATTGATAACGCGGAAATTTAAATGTGAAAGGGACCATTAATGTCGCCAAAGCCGACCGTGTTTGCAAGATGAGAAAAATATTATGATGCTGCATTTGCAAAAATCATCATCCACTTGACTTGACGCGGAAGTTTCTCAGCACAAATCATGACGGGCCAGCTCGCCAGATTTTTTTTTTCAATAAAACGCAAGGCTTATCGCTATTCAGTGTACGTCATAAATTCTCAAACTGTTTCTCTGCTGTTCCTCATAACCAAGAACACTTATTGCATTAATCTAAGAATTAATATTTGGAACTCTACTTAAATATCTGTTCCTCTATCATGCACTGAATTTTTCACATCCTTGAAAATCCAGTACTCGACAGTCCAATGACACGTTTTTTAGCATTCAGAAAGCACGCCTTGTGTGCCTACATGCATGTTGTTGATTTCTTTTTGTGATTTCTGATGTTACTGGCAAACGTTCTTGAAATACTTAATAGCTCTCAAAGTGGAAATATTAAATTTTCAGCCGTAGAGTAAGATTCATAAAAACAGTTTAATTTTTTTGTAAACATAATCAGGATTTTGTCAGATTTAGCCCTTTTTGTAGGGTTGCCAGATCAAGGTGAAAAAACAAAACAATCTCATGTATTTAATTGTAATTGTCACGCCCTGCCCCTTTGGTTTTAAACTTCATTCAAAAGCAGAAATGCATGACGCTGAAGTCTAATAGGTGAAAACGGTTTTCGCTTGTTCGCGCGAGTAATGTACTGAACAACATTTTGGATTACAAACAAACTTTAAGTCTTGCGATTCGTTTGGTAGAAGCGTCAGGAAAAATTATATAACGTTTACTTCAAAAGTGTCAAGCTACAATGTTTGCTTTCACTAGTTGTTAAAGATCAGAGACAATTTAAATTCATCCTCGTAAAGAAGAAAAATGCAAATATTGCCAGTGTTGTAGGCGACATTTTACCCGTGGAATTTTGAGCGTGCCGTTTTGCCAAGCTTAAACCCTACAAATAAAGGTTAATTTTAGAATATTGTAATCTAGCCGGGCCTTATTATTTCGTGTTGCTTTTTTTTTGCGCTCAAAGTTGTTCTTAAAGTCATTATGTAAACTCATATATGTACAATTGTCAATGTTTAGTGCTTTCGTATGTTTAATTTGTCTTTGTATTGATATTTCTTTCAGGCTGCCATCTCCAGTGTACATCACCCGGCATCAGCATTAACATGGAGAAAGAAGCAAAGGAAACCAAACTGCGTCATTTAGATGTTTCATCAGTGGATCATGTATCATAAACGAGGTAGACTTAGATTTATCACGATAGGTTTTCTTGCTACAAGACTGTATTTCACAAAACTCTAGAGCCCAAAGAAATTATCGGAGCTTTTGTGACTATTTCACGGGTTTAGTAAAATCTTGTTAGTTTTCGAGCAAGCAGTGGATTGAATTACAAGTCCGTCGCTTTGAACGCAATATAGCTGATATTCGTTTATCTCGATTAATTTTTTGCGATAAGATTTTTCAAGCCTGGTAGGCTTGTCAGCTTTTTCACGAAACCCGTTAAACTAAATTCAGTAATCTTTATTAAGTCAAACAACTCAACGAAATTACTGTATAATTGTCTAGAATCAATTTCACGAATTTAATAAAATCTTACCTGTTTTCAAGGAAGTATTGGATTTATTGAAAGGTTGCGCTTTTAAAAGGGCTTAGAAAGAAAAAAATTGTTCTTGGAAAAAAAAGTCTGCAATTTTAAATGGTGTCTGGTTTTGAGTCAAATTTATACTAAGTCTTTTGGCGGAAAAAATCTTGCACTCTGTAGAATTTTTCCCATCAAAAGTCAAAGTATATGTTTGATTTCTGGCTAGACTCTGTTCAAAAGCGCAGAATTTTTTTTCTATTCGGCAACCCTACATAGTCAAAAAATAGTAAAAGAGATAGCCTACATTCCGACTAGTTTCCAGGCCCTTTTAAAAGCGCAATTTTTAAAATTTTTTTTTACTTATTCAAATTGTTTGTAAGTGAATTTTAATTATATTATTGAAAAGGCAATAAAAGTTATATTGAAGACGCGTGTGTAATTGATTTCTATTTGCTGTAGTATTTTTATTGTCATTCGTATTAATATTTTTAACAATGTTAAGACAATGTACACAATAAGAACCTCCACTTGCTGTTTTCATTTCATTTTATTGTATTGTTTTGCGATAAGTAACTAATTAATTAATTAAAAATTAGTTAAATTTAATTACAAGGTGTGACAAGAAATTTCTCGTCCAAAAACTAAGACTTTTGGCGGGAAATTTAAGAAAATTTGCACAGCGTTTCCCCTGACAACATTTTCAAGACAAAAACAATAAGGAGTCAAACTGAAAACTTTTTCCCCAAAAAACTTATTACACCATCACGCACAAAAACTATTACAATTTTTGAATATAACCGTTCATTCGTAAAAATTTCTTTCAAGATGGTGTATACAACAAACTAGACATTTTCCGCTATTTTGAACGATGTGCGAACATGGCGAGATATACAACGTTTGTTTGGTAATACGAAGTCAAATAATTTCTGTGAAATTTAATAACTGAATTATTCACAGTCTGAAGACTTAAGATAAATGACAAAATATTTTACCGGCCAACTATGAGGTTTGAAACTGTTCTGGAAAGCGTGTAACTGCGTTTAAAGTTTTCCAACATTTTTGTGCAAGATTAAATCATATTTTGGAGAAAAAAATCCAGCCAATTGTTACAAACGTATGAAAACTCAATTACACGCTTTCCAGTTCAGCTTCATTCCTCAAAGATACCAGTAAAACATTTTGCCAAATATCCAAAGTCTACAGACTGTGAATAATTCAGAAATTAAACTTCACGGAAATTATTTGACATCGTATTACCAAACAAACACTGTTCAACGCCATGTTTACACATAGTTCAAAATGGCGGGAAAAAAGCGAAACGGTCTACAAGTACTACATGGCAAGATATAAATTAATTTGTGACCAATTAGAGAAAATAAATCCGCCCGCTTTCACAACCGTTCAACGAAAACCCGACCGATGTATTTTGGAAAATTTTTACTTCAATCTTTAATCGATTATACATTTTTTCACGTTGGGCAAATCAAAATATCTCAGTCTCTGTAATAGATTGCCATGTTGTCCTTTCGACCGTTTCACTCGACAAAATAAAGGACAGTGTTTGTAAAACAAGACATGATACAGAGCTAAAACCATTCGAATGTCTGCCAATTTCAACCCGACCCTGTTATATGAGCGTTTTGGAAAAAATTATGCCAAAGTTAGTTAACAATTTTCTTCTCCGATTTCATTTCGCGTCCTCGTTTCGCTCTGTTATCTTGTCTTATTAAACAACCAAGCTTAACATCTTAAAACCCAAGAATGGCAAACAGCGATTTTCTCCTTACAAGATCATCAAAATGTCAAGAGAGAGGTAACGAGAATATAGAAACCATCGACTAAGGGATGTTTTGAGACAAAACTACCAAATTATCCGAACTAAGATTAACAAAATGTGGGGCAAAAAGTAAGGAGAAATGCTATTTCCAAACTTGCTTTTAACAGGTTAAACTAAGTCCTTAATATCATTACGAAACGTCTGGTTCAAAGAACATTAAAATTGAGCAGCGTTTTTGTTTAACATCAAACATTTGTTTAGAATCTGGACATTCCAAGAGATCACATGAACCACGAAAATTACACAAAAGCCAAACAGATAAAGCACCGAAATTGATTTATAATCGCTTTTTATCGAAACATTTGTATGAAACTAAAATGCCTCCGTGTAAAATTACCGATGAGAAGTATTCATGAATTGTCAAAGAAAAAAATTAAAGTGTCGTTTTTATGCTCGAAAGAAAAAAAGCTTTCTAAACAGCAAAGTCTCATTTTGGAAAAAGGCTTCAAGAAATTATCAGAAACTTGTACCTATTTAGTCACGACAGCAGCCAAACAAGCTGATCCGAAAACTATCTGATAGATTTTGGCGTGAAGATTAGTAATTTCAATATAGTTTTAATTACATGAAGTCTTACAACTGAAAACCAATTTAAAAAAAATATTTTTTTTCTTAGACCTTGAAAAAAGTTCCAAAAATAATTTATCTCAAAATAAACTTCACTGACTGGTTTTGGATGAAAATCATGCAAATTTCTGCAAGTGAACAGTTTGTAGGACAACGTGGTCTAAATTACAGAATTCAATTAAGTCACGATGTTTTCTGTAATTCATAGGTTGCAAATTTGCGATGAAAAACTCGACAAGTTGTAAAAGAAATAGAAAATATATCGATCGGTATTTTTTGGCCACATGAAATTTAGCAATCAAGACAATTGATTTCCACAAATTGTACGGTATTTATAAAATATAAAATTTGATTCGATACGAATTGGTATTTACGTCTCACCGCGAACCAGGTAGCCAATCGTAAGGCGACTTCTTTTGGACGATGCTAGTACTTAATAGATTTCCTTGATCTTTTTAAGCTTTTTAAGAACCAGACATACGTAATGATTACACCCAGAATTACAACTTGAAGAGAACATGGGCACGTTTGGTATCCTTCGTGTACTCTTTTATCTTCGATTTCAACAAAAATAATAAGAGCAATTTAATGAATAAAAATCTTATCCAATCACGACTAGAAAGAGGACTTATTTCTTGGCCAACCGAGTTTATTTTTTATTGTTTATACGTTCCCATGTTCTCGTGTGTCTCCGTTTCCATGGGAATGTTAAAGTGGCACTCGATAGTCCCAATATCTACCCCTTAATCCCAAACAGCGACAACACGGGAAATTTTTTTTCAAAAATAATCAAGACAATTCGTTTCTGCGATGTCATTGTGTTGTCAAAAATAAAGAAAATTCTCCTTCAGAAGATGCTGTCTTGATGACTTGATGTACTTCCGTATTCTCAGCACTGATACTGTAAGAAATCTATGCTAATCATTAAAGAGATTTGCTATTTTGAACGAGGTACTGAAAAAGCTATCAAAATGCAGTGCCACCTCAACATGTTTCCCCTTAACTATGTAAAATAGTGGCTCGAGCTATCAATTTGGAGTAAATGAGTATTTTTGAGCATTTTTGAGAACAAGACGATCCAGTTCGAATTTTCCAAAAGGAAAATGAGGTTTAAAATGACATGATTTTCAAGGCATTAATTATGGAGCGAACTTTCTCTCTCTTGTAAGCCACTATTTTACATTGCAGCTAGTATCTTTATGATTAAGTCTTATCTTCTCCAGCAATGAATTTTCTTCCGTCATCCCGCGTCTTCTCAATCTCGTCTTTACTTTTCTATACAAGAAAGAAATAAAAAAAACATGATTAGATCATCGCTAAAATGAAACAAGAACGTTTGAATACGATTACCAATAAACTCTCAGTGCCGAGAACTTCGCTATGACAAAAACTCGCAAACTCGGATAAATAGTAAACTCCAGTTATAACAATCTTTGCCAGTAAGACGGTCTTTTTTCATTAAAATACAATTGAATTTAGTTACGTAAGTTTAACAATGGACGTAATAAACGCCAATTCAAAAAAAAAAAAAATCATAAGATAACGTCCAGAATGCCGACATATAAAATTCAACACGTGGTCACTGAAAACTATTTTGCAAGAGCAAAAATTTGACAACAAAATATTCCTTATCAAAATTGCTTTTCTGGCGCGGAGTCTTGCCGTCCAGCTCAGCTCAGTCAATTCATTTTAAGTCCAGGAGCACTGTTCTGAATTTCGAAAGCTCGCCGCGTGTAAACTTCAACGAGCGAATTTAAATTTCGACAGACGGCAAATTTGACGTATAAATGTTCAGGAATATGCAGGAATAGGTACTCACCAATATTTAAACTGCTTTGGAGCTGACAGTTGTATTCAAGAGGTTTCTTGACTCTTCAAGCGTATGAACTTGGTGGTGGAAAGGGAGAGGCCACTGGACATCATGACACGTTGACGAACTGTTTGAAATGAAACGAATTCATCAATCTCTCATGAATTAACAATTAGACCCGTAGCCCTTGCGGGCTACGGGTCTAATTGTTTTAGTATCACCCAACTAGTCGGACAGAAAAGGCAATAATAAAGTTAGCAAATGCAAGTTGAAGAAATATTTATTTGGGAATAAAACGAAAGAAAGCGTCACGTTTGATTGCGCCAATTTCGCTACTCGAGGACTATTGCTAATAGTCCTCTAGTAGCGTAGCCAATCAAAATGCAGGATTTGCATTAGTCCACTAGTTGGGTGATACTAATATGGATTATAAACCAAAACCAATAACAGGAAAATGCGTCACACGTATCAGCGAAAGTATTCTTAAAATGCTTGCGCGTTAATAAATTTGTTGTCAGCCACATAAAAGTAAATTCGCCGCTCTCGTGTTGTGATTTCGAGTGTTGGCCCTTCGCTGGCGCTCGAAATATCAGCGAATTCATCGGCGGCTGATTTACTTTGTTTGAAACTTAAAACAAGATAATTTACTGAGTGTTCTTATAGGACTAAGGGCATTATCTGTGTTGCTTCGTGAGTAATGCGAACCTAGAAAAAAAATCGACATTCGAAAGATCGCCAACTCTAAAAAAAGTTGTTCAAAGTAGAGCGCCTCTAATTCAACTACAAAAATACGTGAAATATCCAAAAGTGTTCACCAGAAAAACGCCAAAAGTCGGCCAAAATGTGTATGAAAAATGTATTTTATGGACTTTCCTTCGTATTGTACGATAGATTTTGTGAGCCGTACGGGAGACCGGGAGATTCGGTCTGTATCTGGGAGACTCCTGGATTATCCGGGAGAGTTTGCATAGATGTAATAAGAATGGCCTAAACGACAAACGTCAAAAACTGTCTGTGATGTTTTCTTTTCCTCTAATACAAAATCAATCGAACACAAAAATCAGAGAAAAGCATTCATCTTCATAAGAAACATAAATCTCATTTTGGTGTACAATCAGCTAACAAGAAACGAAAAAAAATTTGAAATTAGCCGTTTGCCCTGAACACCGCTTGAATGGTGTATTTTGAAGATGAATTGCTGTCCATGCAGTTTTTTCCTTTTACATGTAAAGATCGATTTTCTGTTGGATTTTTATAATCGTGTATTAGTTTCTCAAAGTTGAAAAATATTGTTACTCGGGCTGCCTCAATTAATGTCCCTTGGTGTAACTGTACTGAATTGCGCAACTGCGCAGAAAGAACTCGTCAGAGGTGCGCGAAAACGGAGAGAGAGGGGTAGTGTATCCTGTAACAGAGTGTTCACAGCTTCTCAAAGAAAACTACGATAAAATAGGTTATGAACTGTCTTATTCAGTAGTCACTGCCTAATTACTGCCTCTCGCGCGATCATACGTGATATTAATACGCACAAGTGGTCACAATTAGTGACAGTTGATAAAAGAGGGTTTTATTGTTTGAAAAGCGTGGCTCTACTGGCGTTGACCTAAGATGCTCTGTAATGTAGACTGCCCATCAGTCTACATTTCCGATGATAACACCTGTTGTCAAAGCGTATTTCAATCATGACGCAGTCATATATCATAGGCTCATCTTGCTCCGACTCAATCGCGCGACGTTCTTGGGACGTTTGAGAGAACGTGACGTAACAGCCTTTTGTGCCATTTATTCAGTGGCATGTATATAAATGAGTGGCCTTGTATTCTGTTGAGGAGCTTCAGTGTCAATTACCTTATTGTGTGGTATTATTTACCCTGAGCTGTGAAAGCACAAACGCTTTTTAATATTTTCTTCTGACGTAACTTGTGAGTTCTAACAGAGGTCGTACACGCAAGATCTCAGAAAGTGAAGTCCAAAGGCTTTGCTCGCATCTTCCTTTTCAGCTTGGATCACTATACTCTACTTTGTCATCAAATTGCACTCACACAGCGAAGTAAAATTAACACGCTACGTATATCCCTAGACGTTTGAACTGTAGGAAGCCAGTCATTACCAGGTTAGTTACAGTCTTCTCTGTTTCCCTTACTTAGAGACGAGGTGGGCTAACACGATGACCGTTGACCGTCATGCAGTCAACGATGGGGTTAGCACCCGGGTTAGCAAGGGTTGCGTGGGGTCATAATTCAGAGTGTTCTGCTCCTGGGCAAACCCTTTGCCCTCGCCGAGGAGTAATAATCGGAGAACAGATGGTGAACACGCTCTGCTCAGTTGTATCTATAAACACTTGGGTCAAGTAGACTTAAGGTAACGTTAAATGATTTGAGGGCTGTGAGAAAACTTAGGCCATGGTCTTGCAAAATTGTTTTATACGTCAACAGTAAGGAAGGGCAATATAAATAAAAAAGAAAATATAAAAGAAAAAGAAAATTCGATGATTTTTCTACCTTGAACAAGAATAGCAGTTTGTCAAAAGAGGTCGCAAGGCCGAGTTTGACCTCGACAATGATCTCAGTGTGTACTGAAAATCGATATCGCAGAAGGCATAGTGGTGGTGTATCGAAAACTCACACCCTCAGACCTGAAAAACTCAGATCTCGGATGTTTCAAACTCAGGCCCTCGATCCAGCAAGCTGTCTCCAAACTCAGACATCAAAATGTTTTTAGTAAAAGACGCATTTTTTTACGCATTGTTTATACAATATCGTTGCGATATTTCATTCTCCCTTGTTACATAACACATGGTGGTTCGTACGTGCTCAAAAACCAAACGGAACTAGCTTTGCGTGACTGTGTGAAAAATATATTTGCATTCCATCTCGTTTTGCAAAATACACTTAGCCGAGTTTCTGAACTCGGTCTGTATTTGAGACTCGCAGAGGGTGCGAGTTCTCCGGCGAAATACAAGAGAGTATTAATTTTTAAGGTCTGAGTTTTCGAGTGACAGCCTAGGATGTGAATTTTTCAAGCCTGGGGCTTGAATTTTCAGGAGAGACACAGTTGCGTGGCAAGCGATAGTATCAATGAATCACGGCACCCTTTATTATTGAGCGAAAGAGCACTTCAACTTTATTGTTTTCAATAAAATACGAAAGGCTCGGTTTTGAGTTTCTTTGAGCTCTTCGTTCTGCCTATATGAACTACCTCACGGTTACTTCATACAAGGCCCGTGCATCAAGGTCTCAAGTAGGGAGAGAGGGGAGTTGAACACGAATGCCCCAGCGCGTTTGCCAGTTAGAGGGAGCGGAGCCATGTTCTCCCTTGATATCTTCTATGTTAAGTCCCCTAAAATGACCGGAAATGCCTTGCTAGCAGGTGTAAAAAAATCACAAACTTCCAGCGTTTATAAAGCGATGTTTTCAGACAGTTACAAGCTTTTTATACGCATATCCGGCGGTCTTTAAAGTTCAATTTCATATCCTGTAATAACATAGACAAGAAATCAAAAGCTTTCCTCTGGGCGTGTTTAAAGCGTGAAATGACCAAATGGCACTACGAGTAAGAGTTAATGTGGAAAAACGGGTGCCTGTATGTGCGCTTCTCCTTGACAACATTAGTTCTGCCTCAGGAGGTTTTAACTGAGTAAAAAAGCGTAGAAGAGAAATTTGTAATATACGTCGTGTCACATCTTCTCCAGGACGTGAACAAGTTTACCAATAATTCTTATAAATTCGTATATAGTCAACTCCTTTGTTGCTTTGTTTATTGTTCACTAATTTATCTCGTTACTGAAACAAGGGGGGAGGGCTTAAGCCCCAGCTCTTACCCCTGCGCGGTCCCTGTACTGTCATAAAGGTTTTTCTTGGCACAAGAGATTATGATCTTGTTCGCATTATAACTGCACAAGAGATTATCAAGTTGAGTACCTTGATGATCTCTTGAAGTGCATTATTGTTGGCACCTTATAATGGCCTTATGTGCCCAAGGGCACGAAGAGGATTGAATGAGTGAGAGTGAATGTTGGCGTTGGATTTCATAAACATTTGACTGTGCAAACTGTCAGTAATTTGCAAGGTTATGGAGCTTTTTATTTTTTACATAAAATGAAAATACGTAAACCTGTTCTGCCGGCCACACCCAACGCTGAACACAGTGCAGTTCAAAGTTTTCTGGAACGACGCTATTAATTAACGGCCAGTAACAAATCTTTCATTGGACATTTTAAAACGTAGTATTGCAGTTGAGGATTAAAGTTGTATTAAAATACTGTCATTGCCTGGTCATAGCCATCATGGGTTATGAGCCATTATACCACGTTCTACAAATATGATGAGCTTACGCGTAAATTTTGGGGGCGTTTATATTTTCTTTTATTTTAGTTTTCTATATTTTTTTTAATTCCACTCGCCCTTCTTGGATATAAGATGATTATAGCCAATTTGGCGCTACGCGCCTCGTTAGCTATTTACCATTTTATATCTATAAAGCGCGCTTGTGGAATAATTGTTAAATATCAGTAAAAACTGATAAAATTCTCCTGTTTATTTGACATAACAATTGCAACATCTCCCCTCCCTCTATCGCACAGATAATTAGCACTTTTGGCTTCCTTTAACTTGAAACCATGCTTACATTGAGCGGTCACTTTACGCTCTGCAGCGTCAGATACAAGGCTAAGACCGGAAATTTCCGAAAATATCTCCCGTCAGGATCGAGGGGCCACGACCTGTTCCCGGTCAAATCAGTCAGACGACTGTTATTAGAATCCAGGTCCCAAGAATTAGAGCACGAGCTCATAGTAAGTTAGAAGCAAAAACTGAAGATAAGTGTCAACGCTTCCATAGGTCAGTGTCAAACACAACTTTTAATGCCGTCAGTGAATACTTGGCTAATTGTTTCTGATCTAAAGGAGTTTTTAGGGCTTATTTTGAGCCGGGTTTGAAAAGAAGGTATCTTGTTATTGGCAGGAATATTTCATTATCAAAATGGTTCGGGTTACGTCATATTAATTCACAGCGAATCGGAATTTTGCCTGGTAAAATTCCATGACGATTGTGAAACATCCCCTGAGTGGGAAACAATTTCGCAATACAGGATTGTTTTTTGTTCGGTTTTATATATTTGAGGTTTCCAACGTCATAACTCGTCAAACAAAGAAACCAAACGTCAACTCGATCCTTATCTAGCTCTACTTTTCAAACCTTCTTTAGGCATGAAATCGATACAGTATTTTAAAGACCCTAAAGCTTTTAGCGTAACATTAACGAAGAACGATGCAAACTCTTTAAAAAGGTTGTCACGTGACTGAAGTCACGAGCAGCTTGCATGAAAAGCTCTGTTGTAATTGATATTTCAATTTCTAACTTCTTGTTTGTTGTAAACATGGTAAAGAGCACACCCAAGACAGTAACTTTGTTGATTGCACGAGAGCATCACGTCGAAACACTCGTGTAACTCGGGAATAATAGAGACGGCAAAATCCTCAATTACCTAGAAGCAAAGAAAAAAAATTAAAGGAAAATTTTTCTTCACTGGATCCAAAAAAAATCTTGTGACTTTTTTTAACTCTCTGGTAATGCACTTGAAAGGTTCACGACCGGGACTCCCTTCCAACCTGTTTTGATGCATCTTCCGCCAGATAAAAATCGGTGATTGTCATCTGTCAACTAATAGAAAAGAGGATTTTCGTCTTAACTCGATAAACACATATAAATAGCAATGAGCGCACGGGATCAGCGTCGGCAGCACAGCAGACTCAACGTGATACTGGGGTGGTTTTCGAAGGATACAGTCGGGTTAAAGTCATCTGAAATATCCGTAAGTGAAACAATAGCTTTACCTACTTTATATGATTTGTTTCATCTCGTGACTGTGGATTCACGCCAAGCTTTCACAAACTCACGACCCGTGTTGTCTTTCTCGGAAATAAGAGTAGGTTTATACATTTTTTTAAATGTATACAGTTATCAAGAATAGAACTTGTTCCGTTCTCATGTACAATAAGATTGTTCCAATCGAGGAAAAGGCTGAATACGATTGTAAGTGAAACCACTGAAGATATCTGAACGATATGGCGTTTTAATGTCAAGCTGATTGGATTTAATGACAAAACAGTTTCAAATTCACTTTGTTTATCTGTTTTAGATATTGACCATGACTAAAAACATCGCTAACCGAAGTATTTGGAACATTTCTCCCAGTTTATGTAACTTTCCCCCATTTCTCCTTTCTTATACAATTCGTAGTCAAGCGACAACCTTCGCAGAAATTTTCCATCTCATTACAGGTATAATTCCTTATGTGAAATTACAACGAAGGCAACAGTGTTAACGACAACCTGAGGTGCAAATAGAACTGTTAAACTCCCATTGAAAAGTGCAGGGAACAATGAAGTTCCCTTTTCAAGATTGCTTTGAAAACTTGATTGCATTGAGGCGTTAAGTTCCGCATGATATTATCTCCTGAATTGATGCCATGGTTTTTGTTCAAACGTCCACTGAAATAGGTTGTTTTTCTTTGTTTTTGTTTTTCTGAAGTTCACGCGTTTGAAGGACTGTACTAAAATATAGGGATGAGGTGAGGAAGTTCGTCTCAAGGAAAGACGATTGATATTCCCAACTAGTAAACAGCAGTACCATTTCAATTCATGTCCACATGTTAAGCTGTCGCTAGTTATTTTGTGGAGTTTCATTTTTTTCCCATCAACTAAAATAAAATTGGGCTATGATTGCGTGACATCACACCTCTTGCGTTGGGTTGAGCAATGTCTCTTTACTTCCAATCCTTGCTGTTGGATCAGAAGAAATAAGAATAAGGAATCCAAATGTAATTTCTTCAGCGCACTGTATACTTGCATGTCTTGCATCGGGTTTCGTTGAGACAATGAGAACGAATCTGAGAAACATTCGGTAATTTAGACGACAAAATTAAAATAAAGGGTACCAGCCTTGACTTGTTAATGTTGTGCTTGTTTAAAGGTTGAGTTGTCGAGTTTCAGTGTTATTAAAGGTCAAAATAATTTGGAACTGAGCCCTCGCAAGAAGAGAACAAGTTCTGTTGGGCTTATCATTTGTGCCGGGTAATCTATCGATCAAATTTTCAGAGACATCAACATTCCTGTTGGCACACCCTGGGTATTTGAGTTGTCGATGTTCCCAGGGGTGGAATTTGACCACAGGCACTCCAACCTCCTGTTATGTGACATTGTGTAACAGCGAATTTCCAACAGGAATGTAACAAGTTCGAAACATTGAAAAGAAATTCAATAAAAACGACGTACTTTGACTCTTCTTTGTGGTATTTGTGTTTCTGTGGCATTTTGGGGCCGTCGAAGTAAGTCTTTTTTATTTCATTCATTTCCCGTATTTTGAACTGCTAGAAACGATTGTTACATTCCCATACAAACTCTTATATTTACTTTGTTACGCAATGTCATGTTTTTAATCTTCTGGCTCGAAATAAAGGACCTTCAAATGTATCGTTCTAAGTCAAATATCCTGCTTCCTTCCGTTCTGAAGGTGGAAAATATTAAGTTATTTTTGCCACGTATGTCTCGAGGGCAAGGGCTCTAAATGCCCCGGGGGGGGGGGGTACTCCCTTATATAGGCTATATAGGTATGTGCAGCCCCAAAGGATATGGTTTTTCAGCCGTTTTGGGGTATAGATTTTAACTGATTTTGGTCATAAATAGGGTGTGGTCTTTGCAATCTAGCCTTCATATGGTAAGTTTTTAAGATGAAGCCACTTTTTCATCATTATTGAAAAGAAAAACAACAAAAGCCCTTCACAAATTATATCATGGTAACTTAACATTGGTCTGAACTAGGGAACCAATCATAACGCAGGTCTGAAATAGGGTTTTGATTTAAGGGTCAGGTCATAAATAGGGTTTCGAATTTTTGGTCAGGTCATAAATAGGGTAGGGAATATCGCAGATTTTGGTCATAAATAGGGTAAGGGTTTTGGGAAGCGGGCCGCACACCCCCACTCAATTTTTCTGGAAGTAACCCCCCCCCCCCGGGTCTAAATGTCACTAAATGTCACGGACAACTGAACACCAGTTTTGGCCAGAGGATTGAAATTTGAACTACTACTACTACTACTACTTCAAAAGTTCAAATTTCTGAGGGGTAGTCCGAGGGGGATGTTGAAGCTTCCGGTGCATTTCAGTGGTATTTTTTTTTTAAGTTAACACTGATAAAATTAAAAGAGTTGTCTGCGTTCCTAGTTTTTGCACATTTTCCTAACAATGCAGGGATCAAAATTTTAGCTGGTTGATTGTTTATAATTTCAAAAGGCAAGGTCACGGTATTTGAGCTGATTGCGTCATTAATTACGAGTTCTAAATTTCAAACTGACAAAAAACAACAGTCTTTACTTGGAAATCACGGTCACTAAAACAAGCATTATCTGTCGACGAGCACTAAACAAGTTAAGATAAATTACACTTGGAACGTTTTTAACTCTTTAAAGTTATGGTCTGTTTAAATGTTCAACGGAAATATTCCTCGTTTGCGGTTAAGCAAGAGGTTTTCTTCTCTTGTTTTTCCACCCCAGACTATGCCCGTTATTTGATTTTCTTTGTTTCTTTTGTACTTTTCTGTGCTTTTCTGTGTTTCAATCGAGATCAGATTAAACTTGACCTGCAACAAACTTGGCCTTGACTTCGTCTGATTATGTCAGGGTGTCATGCAAGTCTGATCCGCTCCATGACCTTGGTGTTGACCTTGAGGTATTTGATAAATGTTATCACGAGACACCAAGAAAAACGCAAAGAGGACATAAAAAGCCTCGTGACTTGCCCAAGATTATTACCAAAAGCTGAGTTTGAAGTGAGAAATGACAGATTTTTTTTCCTAACTTTGATTCCAGCTTTAAAAATGGAATTCGTGTATGTCAAAATTTTACTATACAGTGGAGCCTGGAACCCTCAAACAAATGTCTGATGGAGCCCTAGAGCAAGGTCTTTGAGCCCAGTAGCATTGCATTTTGCAGGCGGGAGCTTTGCAGTCCTAGCCTTTTTGACGCATTTAGAATTCTGTAAATTAAAGCTCACCATACCATGACAGTGGCTACGTGATCGAATATGACATCAATGTCTGTTTTAACGGGAATTAGTTTACATTAACACTCTAACCTTTTATCAATTATCGAACAATAAGAACTTAGAAGAAACAACCAACCGCGCACGAACGTATTCTTTTCAAGGGTCGGTTATTCCTAGCCCATTG
>NW_028301536.1:15045000-15090000 GCF_042242905.1 Orbicella faveolata | reverse complement strand
AATAACATAATTAAGCCACGGATAAACCTAGAACTCTGATTACAAGAAACTGCAGTTCCTCACAAGGAACCTTAGAATTAGGACCAATTAGGGCCAACTCAAGCGTAGGAAACATCAGGTTTTGAGTCACTTTTACAAATGGCTTACGTGTCAGTGTATCCAAGGCTTGGATTTCCTGTCTTTTTTATTTTTTGTACAAAATAAAATTAGATTTCAATGTGTGATGTTTAAGTGACTGTGTTTGAGTGATCTCTCATTAGTATATAGTTAAATGGGAAGGGAGAGCTCGGCAAAAGAGGCAGCTGACTTTGTTCATATGTAAGGAAACAGCGACAAATTTCCTGGCGTTTTGTGACAACATTTGAAATGTTCAGGTGATTTAATGTTTCCACGACAACATGATTGTTGTGAGTGAAATCGGGCCGTTTTCGTAGTTTTTTTGTGTTACTTCAAGCCCATGGAAACGCTCCCAAAAATCAGATGTAAGATGTGTTTGAACACCGTGTTGGTGTTTTTGCGGGTTGTTGGCAATCGCTGGATGTTGTTTTATCAACTGCAGCAACTCACAAGAACACGATCTTAATATTTTGAATGTTTTTCAAATTACTCTAACAGGGAAAAACCTCTAAGTGGACCGTTAAATAAACCGTTTTTATTATTATTAACATTATTATTATTATTATTATTATTATTATTATTATTGTTGTTGTTGCTGTTGTTGTTATTAAAATAGGCACGCGGGGAACCAATCACGATCGAGAATTTTGTTATAGATATACAATTTTAAATAAAATTTTGTACTCGTTTCGCACGTTGTTTGGACGATATGATAGAGCGGTTTTCAATTGAATGCCGTAACTAATTACTTACCAATTAAACTACTCAGCAAATCTCAAACCATAGTAAGACCAAAACCAAAACCAAAGTAATTGCCTAATTACTTTCCACACTCAATTGTTATGGTCAGTTGACACCTGTCAAAACAAGGTATCCACTGACCAGTATCACGGGACCATTTGAGGGCTCAAGTTTAGAGCCACCCGGTCACGTTTTTTTTTTAAGTTGACCGCAGCACAGCAGGAGTTTTCGCGGTGCCTTTTCTATTCATAATCTTTGGTATTAAAGCTTTCTAAAAATGTATACTTTGCCATGGTTTGGAATTAAATCTAAACCATCAAAAAAAGTTTGAAAAAATGGTGTGTTTTTAGGTTGACCCCCGTCACGATCCCTCTCTCTATTAAGCACTCCTTCTAAATGAAGTTCCCCCCCTCCCCCCGCCTTATGCTCTTAAAATCTCTTTATATTCAAAGTCTCTATTTCATTTTACATATCCTCAAAGGCTTAAAATTTCTAAACATCGAAGTCCGGATCTCTGGCTGTTCACCCAATCGTTTGTTCACGCGATTTTTCCTCCCCAAGATTGCGTGACGTGCCATAGGAAGTCTGCATAAGAGGATGATGACTGGAAATAAACTTTCCTAATATTAAAACGTTTTCGGTCAGGCTTCCGTGACCTTCAGTGGCACAAGCGTCACTTCTTTAATCTTTATATCTTACCTTTTCTCCGTGCGATCAGGCTTCTCCAATAATTCACATACAGACTGATACAGTAAGCATGGTGAGTGGCTTTTTAATCTTTACAACACAGTCGTGCTTGTCATACATACATACATACATACATTTTCATTGTCCTCCAAGGGTTGAGTATAGCTTTAAAAGCTTTAAATAAAACATTACATCATGTCCTCACAAGCAGTATTTACAATATTCTGTTATCAACAATGTTAACCGCTGTTAACCGTCCATTGTTTTAGAAGTGAGTTGTTTGAGGTTCTCCATAATTTGAATGACATTCAACAACAATTTTCCCGCATTGTAACGAGTTTTTACAGGTTAACGTGGTTGTCGCACTTTGTTTTAAAGTTTGCTCGTGGCTCCTACAAGTTATTTCTGTTTTTGGTCGTTGCCTCCTGAAAGAAATTATTTTCATGAAACCTTGACGATATTTCGGAATCCTCCATGCGTAAACATATGGATCGATCGCCGAGTTTAGAAACAGAAACCTTGTCGAGAAAAAGTCGGCCAACCGAAAAACTGATCTTAAATATAAATCAGAACCTTTGTACCAACATCCAATGTGAATCGTGATATAAGCTGGAATCAAAGTTAAATAAAACAGGGTTAAAATTATGTACACTGTATGAGACATTTTTCGTTCTCTCGCCATTTCTCGCCTTCTGTTCATCGGAGAATCCTGCAACGTTTCCATTTCTCGTCGATGAAGCTTCAAAGCTCGAAAGATCTTAATGCAGATTGCCGTCAGCAATAATATAGGAACTGTCGCATGCGTGTGTAGATAGACAATACTGTAAATTTTCTTATCAAGACCAGTCAATGGTAAAGAACACAGTAAAACTGAAGAGATCCAAACCATCATTATGAAAATCTTTACTCGTTTCTTGGTAACCGTCGATCGATACCCCATCGGGTCTGACACGGCGATGTATCGATCCGCCGACAATGCGATGATGGTGCAACCAGTGATAAACAATGTCAGCGCTTCGAAAACTTCGATAACCACTCGGATGAAGTCGGGCACCTCTTGCTGCATATAACGATGAGTGTCTCGCACAACGACAAAGTACCCAACAAGCAATCCAATGAGCAAGTCTGAAACGCCGAGATTCGCAATCAAGAAAGTGGAAGGAGTGCGAAAAAGACGGCGGTGATTTCGGCGAATTGTCAACAGCAGAAGAAGGTTTCCTACTATAGTCACACTAGCAACTGTGAACATAATCACAGCTGAGCTCAGGCAAAGATCTGCTCCGAGAACAAATTCCGGTCCACAAATTAGGTCTCTTGTTGCGTTTGACACCACACTAGCACATAACTTTCCAAAAACTTTAGTGGTGTTCATCTTGAACCAAAAGAACTTTAGCACCTTTCAGTATGATGATTGAACAATGAGAAATCCTTGTATATTTGAACACATGTCAGTCTTCTTTAGTTATTTAAATGGTGATAGAGGAGAGTCGACTAAAATGACGCCTGTTGTGATTGGTTGGCTAATTAAGCTAACATCCGCAGTGATGATGAGACATCTCTTGTAGGACGTGACTTTACTGATTACTTTTAAACCTGCGAACGAGGTTGACTGTGATTCAGCTGTTTCAATGATATTATTCAGTCTTTCATGACATCGATTTGTATCTTGACGTACTTTTGTGAGAAAACGTCCGTATCACCTAGCTCCTACTTACGACACTTACTAAATACAGAACATTTATCTTCCCCAGCTTTACTTTGGCTACCAAATTGAAAAAGTTGCCTGAAACAACGATAAAACAGATACAACTTTTCACTGCAATTGTTGATCGATTTTTCTTCAAAGTTGGTAGGTTTTTGTTACTGTTTTTATTGATTTCTTGAGAGTCTTCGACATTTACACCCGTTATTTCGCGGCCAAAAAAAAGACTCGGACTATTTCTAGATCGTACATCAGATTTTTCTTAAAGGACGTGACTCAATAGGCTAAGAACGACATCAGCTGTTTAGAAGTTTTTTCAGTTACGACCTTGACTCGTAGCTTGTTGAACTTTTTAATAATCTCCCTACTTCCTGTCCACAGTTGCCAAAAAATAATAATTCCTTGCGCATGCTGTTATTTGGTCATGTACGTGAGCTAGAAACGACGCTTAGTCGACAACTGTTGATCTTTGTCAATGTAGCGCAGTGAAAAAAAATACTGCTGATTATTTCAGCTGGTTTTGATTCATTTTGATTGTACTTTGTTGCACCCTACAGAAATTAAAACAAGGAGATTCTCTCTGAATATATATAAATTCCCTTCGTTTGACGACTTTCGTGCACTATTTGCTGATAACACTACAGATTAGCACAACACGCCATAATTACGTCATTCATCGATTTTAACACATTTTTAGAAAGTAAGCTAGAATTAACTTTAAACCAATACACTCATGGGACACGATATGCAATAAAAACAGCTTTATATTCATCCTGTCAATCGTCATTTTATCAGAATACACATCTTAATTCCTTTTAAATTTAGCAATGCCTTTTGAAGACACGCAGTTCGCAACTGGAAAATATTTCATATCTGATTCGTATTTTTCTTCTGATACATTTTTAAATGTACTAAGATTTTTCTACTTTCTTAGAAAAAAAATACAAGTTCCCTCGTTGTTACGTTAATACACGTTTGTTTTAATCAGTTAGTTCTATGCAGTGATCTAAGAATAATTTTAATATCTCAAGCTGGCGAAATATGCCTTTCAGTTGAAATTTTCTTTACTCCCTTCTCTGGCCAATCGATGTATCAGTGCTGTCAAAGAACTCATACTAGCTGATGGATGATACAGTAAAATTCCATGATGAAGGACTGATTAGCTGTGAAATTATTCTTTATGAACCAATTTAGAGCGAAGGCGAATTTTAAATTAAGCAACTATAATAACAGTCAGACGTTTATTCTGTGTACCATTTACTTCCTCAGGTCATTATTAGTAAACGCACGGAATCTCAGTTTTCTATTTTGGAATACACTAATGCGACTCAGTAAGCTTCAAAATTCCTTTTTATTCAGCAATTGGCATAAAACGATGAAACTAACCGAAAACGTACTAAGATTCACGGGAAAACCATCATTAATATTGCTTAATTTTGTAAGAGTAGTACGGCTTGTAAAGACGACAAAGATGGAAATGGAATCCAAAATGAACACAAGCTTCAACTGAATTCAGGTCACTAAGTTTGGTGCGTTTTCCTCAGGAAATCATTTGTAAAAATATTGTTGATAACTCATAAAGTCGTTTAAAACCGGTTTAAACGTTGTTCCATCCATCGACAGAACCTCTTTGCACTTATTTGCAGCTCTACTCAAATTGATTGACATTTTCAATTTAAACCTGCATGCAACATTGACATCCTAATTTTGCAGTGTTTGCTGAAGCATCTATTTTTTAATCATGTTTTTGCGAACGTATTCTCAGGCAGTGCAGATGTTGCGATTGAGTTGTGTGACATCTTATACGCATTTAGGACTTCAGTAACGTGACTTGTATGCTGTTCCTCATAGATGTCATCTCAATTCTAAGAAATTAAATACGTATTAATAGTGCAAAGGTCTTCTTTAGTTAATTTCTAAAGGTCACGAACATCGATTTTCGTGAACATTTTCATGTCTATGCAGATATCAGTTTCAGAGATAACACTGAAATTTGATCGAATTGAAAATGTCGGCCTGGATCAATTAGTTTTTTTTTCCGTTTCAGAATCAAACCGATAATTCTGATATCAGAACGAACCTCGACAATTCTCTAATTTCAAATAAGCTCATACTCCGATAGCTTATCAGGCCTTATGTTATCATAAAAAAGGTAAGAATTTATTTTACTGTATACTTTTTCTACCTTGTATTCGTTTCGGACGCCATGTTATTGTCGCATATGGGAAATCAGCAAGGGAGTTCGACGTATACAAATGTCCGTAATTTTCAAAAATATTATTTTCAATAATTTTGTTCTGAAAGCCACTACATAGGTAAACCATTATACCTTTTTTCTACTCTCTGTAAAACTTCACGTTCCTTTTGCATTGTTTACGTAAGAAAACCTATTTTGTCCCATTATTGAAATCCACAAAATGTACGGCGTACGGAGAAACCTACAAATAAATTCCTTTCCAGTCCAAGATATAATATACGCTACTGGTGTGAGGCCAGCTTGTGACACAGCTTGTGTGCTACCTCTCCCTACCAGCCCCCAACCCCCACCGATTTCCCCCACCCCACCCCGCCAGCATTTCTTCAGCCACGGATTTGTCTCAGTTACGCGCATTTTAATCCTCCACGAAAGCATCCATTTAACGTCCGTGGGAGAACTGGGTACCATATCTAAAAATAACTTGAGCGGGATTAAGACCTATATGAGGGATTGGCTCTGTTATCCTTCATCGTCTCTTGACATTAATTATAACTACACCTTGTCAAATAATAAAAATCGTCAACATTGCTGAAGCTATATATGTTGTAAAATACCGTTTATTAAATGCTTGTTATTTTAACGCTATTCTTAACAATGTTTTTCCAGCTTTGTGGTGAGCAAAATGCATTTAAGTAAGCTGCAAAAAATCTCCACCATATCAGAAATAATCTATCTTCCAATTAAATATTTACAATGTAGGTTCTTTAGTCGTAAAGGAGTCTTAACGTGGCACGGAACTTTACGAAACCTCTCCATTATAGTTTCCGAAATTTTACGAGTAGATTGAGCAATCGATTGCCTTAAAAAGCTTTAAACAAAAATACATCCTTGTATTTAATAACTACACATGATATTTTGATGTACAACTAATTGCACTTTAAAGCTAAAAGTTCTTGAGGCTTATTCAAAACTCTTTTTCATTCCTAAAGCTCAAAGCCAAAGTTCAAAAGTGCAAACTGAAAATTCTAATTTACGAAATATGACTCTACGTTGATCGTTTCTGTAATTGACGAGTGAAAGAAAAGCGCAAACATTTATATAAAAAAAGCAGCTAGTATTAACCGAACAACAAACTCACACTTTTGTATTACAATCTTGGACACAACTCATGTTGTTGAAACAAACTAACAACACTCGTCAAAAAAGCTTCACTCCTATGTGGATGACAAAAGTTCTTTCTCCCTCACCCCCTCCCCCTCCCCCTCCTTGTGCGCACGATTTTTTCAAAGGCATACCAAAGTACCTAACATTTGTTTTAGGCAGGAGCCGATCACTAGGAGCGTGCAACTACCCCATGTTCCTGTCACGGCGTTTTCACAGACTGATCTATTTTAAGTTTGAATTGAACGCGAATTCAGACCCCCGCAGGAACCTCGGTGACCAATCACAAGCACGGACTTGATTTTTAATTGACGTCATCATTTCACCGGAAGAATAAAAAGAAAAATAAAATTTCCTTACCGATGAACGCTCATGTAGACCGGAACTGACCTATTTCGCAGCAAAAGAAACCTAAAAATAGACCGGTCTGTAAAAATGCCGTGACATAGGCTTAGTATGGGAGTTGTATGCTTCTCATGATGGGCTCCTGTTTTAGGACAAAGCAAGGGCCTCCCAGGGGCGTAGCATGTTGCATGTTCCCTTGAAAATTTCAGTTTTTCTCCCTTGTTTCCCATTAATATATCCCATTGTTCCCTAAATTTTTTTTTTCAAAGTTCTCTTTATTGTAGAGGAATAAATGATTGAAATAAATGATCACGTTCCCTTGTTCCCCAAACCCCTTGGAGACCCTAATTTATGAGGAGGTAGCAGGCTAAAAAAGAACTGTGCTCACGAGTTTTCAATGCACAAAATTAATGGCAATTAAACACCAACAATTCGACTTCAATAGTTTTGTCGGAAACAGTTGTTGCTTGATAACTTCGTCTCCGTAATACAACAATGAGCTCTTCTTACGAAGGATATTTACAAATGTGCCTTGCCTTGGATAAAATTCCTCTTTTCTGATTCTGATCTTTAGTGGCCTTCATTATAAAAGCCAGAAGCTGCATTCTGTTTGAGAAAAGGAACAAAGCAAAGATAAAATTGACAACATGTTTTGCTTATTTTTCATTCGCAGTGGGAACATAAAATCGTTTTGAAGAACAACAATATTGGTAACTCCATTTCGTTACTTTCGGATGTCAAGCTCACCAATAAAATCCGAGTACTTAATTCTTTGCGCTTTTAAGATTTAAGGAACCTAAAACCGCGACTTTACTTAGATTCCCATCCCTAACCTACAATCAAGATGGCTTCCTGAAGTGACCATGAAAGTGATCATCATTAGGAACTCATTATAGGACGTTAGGTTTGACAGTTAACTGTTCAAAAACAACCCTTGTCGCAGACTCGTGATCAATCACTGTGTTTGGAGCGAGAGAAGGTATTGGATGGGAGAGTAAATTGATCTCTGATGGAAATCTCTTCTCACAGCCATCTCCTTTTGATGGTGAACGGTAATTCTTTTGTTTTTGTTTTTTACCTGCAGATTGTATAAGAAGTTCTCCCCCACGTGGGAGTCAGCCAGGCTGGACGTTAAAAGATTGCAAAAATCGTGATTGGAGCTATCAGGGGCGCTGCCATTTGACACTGGTGCGGGAATCGTTTGCTGTTGAGAAAACTGGAGATTACTCAGCTCGGTGAAGGCTGGTGGCGGAGGAGGGACTGGAAACTGAGGTGGAAATGGATAGTCAGACATCCGTGGCGCCGACCTGGGAGGGCCGCCATTTTCCATTTCAAAGGCTGATGGGTACATCAAGGGATTCATTGAAGAGTTATAGCCTTCGTGTACATGAACTGAATTCTGGATGTGATCTTTAAGGCTCTGGATGTAGTTTGTGGCAATCCGCAGCAATTCTAGCTTCGTTTTCACTCGGGTTTCCTCGTAATTCGGGATCGCGCTTCGTAGCTCTTCGAAGGCGTCATTCATCTTTCGAACCCGTTCTCTCTCCCGTCGGTTTGCTAGGACTCTCTTTGCTCTGGACATTTGTCTTTTGCGAGGCTTCTTTGTTTGGTCATCTGTAAAATTTTCCATGGCTGAGAAGAAAACCATATAAGATCATGTCAGTTTAAACAGAATTTAGACAAAAATAAAGATTGTCCCGGGCAACCCATAATGTGCTACTCGTTAGCTTTCATTTGAGTGATGACAAATTAGGGTTTGATCCAAGACCAGAACCACCTTCTACATAATACTAAATAGTGCCACCTTAAAATGCAGCTCGGCCGTTTTCTTTTAAATGGTCACAAACCAGGGAGCACAAGTAAGCCACGATGGCAACGGCAACGAGAACAAACATCAACAAAAAGAAAAGGTTCAATGCGTAGAACAGTGGTAATGCACGTGCGTTATAAATAATAATCGCAATAAATGTAGTAATCGTGCTTTGCAAACCAACAACGTGAAATGAGCAAGTTCTGGTTATTTTGGAGAACGTTAGCCACAACGGTTAATTTTTCGAACTTCCTTTTGGAATTGATTTCTGGCATTACGTATGTAGTTTGAAAAGCATTTTAGATTAGATCAGAAAACTGCGAAATTCGAAGGTAAAATATAAATCCAGTTTTTACAAGGCGTTTTCCTCGACGTCGCTGTCGTCATCGCTTAAAAGCTCCCCTACTATGCTTGTAGCTAAAAAATGTGGCATAAGATGACTTCGAGACGATATTTGCAATTCAATATCTTTTTTTTTTCTATCTCTGTTGCGGAAATTAAGTGTGATGGTGTTTCTTTATTCATCCCAAATAGTTTGCTGATCCATATCTGAACCAGATATTCCCAGCAAAGGGAAGACATAGGCACGCAAGGCGCGCATAAGTTATTTTTTTGGAAGTAGCGGCATTGTGATTAGGTTAATCCAACAAGTTTGGTTACGATATACAGCAAAAATAGAATTTTCTTCATCGTATGAAGTGTAATAGTAAGCCTAGTTTTATCAAGGTTTGATTTTGACAATTAATCAGTGGCTTTGTTTATAAGAACTTTAGTGGAGCTTTTCCCAGCAAGACAGCTAAGTGATGCAGTCTGTAATAGCAGCTAACGGTAAAAGCAGATTGGTGGGAAACTTTTATGGACTCATTTTACAACAAGAACTAATTTAATGCAATAGCATGGTCTTATTCTGTTGCCAGCATTGATCAGATTGAGAATAGTTTCTTTGGTTTTGACATTCCAAGAAACACTTCAAATTATTATTGATTTTAAAAGCCATCTAAACGAAAAGACACTTTTGGAGGTGAATTAATTGTAACTAGATCTCTGAGAGAAAGTATAAATTTAACGAGACAGCACGAAATCTCCAGAGTTTGGGACGTTTTCTTGTCACATAACCCCTCCCAACACCTGAGAACCTATTTGGTGGCAAACAAAAAAAGAGTTACCAAAAGAGTAACTGTCTGGGAGACGCAAAATTTACCTCTGTTAATTGTGCAATCCGTTTTAACAACATACCGTCCCATTTTCTAACCGAAAATTTGGTTGGTTCTTTAGTAAAACGCCCAATGTGATTGGTTTTCGATCGCCCTGGAAACATTCTCCTTCCTCCCAAACAATGTTGAGTTTTCTATTTCTAAGACTGCGCAGATCACAACACCTACACAGCATTGAACTGCGGGCCGGGGGTATCAGAGAGTCATCACTAGATGCACGCGAAATGGAATTGAAATAAAAAACCTAAGAAGCACTTGTGTCTCGTGACATTTTCTCCACGCCCCCTACCCAGGCAAGAACCTCGATATGGTCTCGCATAACTCCAAATGGAATGATGGTAATGTAAAATTGCCATCACCACGTCTAATTTCCACGAAGGACATTGTGTCCATTTTGGCAATGCAAGCTTATCACATCCAACAAACTTTCTAGAATACTACTGACAACAAGAATTGTTTCATATACAGTCGGAGGACCACCTTGGACATTCCAAAAAGTGGTCACACACAAGAATGGGCATTGTTTCAGTTAGTGTGTGACGTTTTGGAACCGCTTAAAATTGAGGCGTTTGTAGTAGAATTTTAATGTTCTCTTTAATGATCTTTAATTTTAAATTGCACAACTTTCATTTAATAAATGTCAGGTGAAGGTTTATCTTTTTCAATGCAATAGTTGCAGGGAACATACATTCTAGTTTAGTAGGATGAGATTAATATATAGAGGATCTTACACGGTGGCGAGAAGATATGAATTTTATGTTCGAGTGGCAAGAACATAAAATTCATATCTTCGAGCCAACGTGTAATGTTCTTTTTATTATATGGAGACTAAATATTGAAACCAATTCAACAAAAGCAAAAGGCGGGAATCGTGACGTCATTGAACGATACGACACTCACAAAGGTGACATACGGAAAATACGCCACTCGGGTCCCGGATGAAGTGGCGTATGGAATCTACGAGTGGTTTAGTTCCCAGTAAAACACTCTTCTCCATATAATAAAGCCTAATATGACCCTAAGGTGGAGCATTTCAACACCAATTTTGGTTACACCTGTGCCAGAAGTTCAGTAAGTAGAGAGCCACATGTAATACGCATCAGCATGCTCGCTTCCCGTTGCACTGAGATCCTTAAACAAGCTAATTTTGCATCCAAGATGGTTTTAGCGATTCAAAACGTCCATGCCCCAGAGGTTGCGCAAGGAGCCATGTTAAGTTTCCAATTGACCGGCCTTCAAGTCTAATTTGATTAATTTGCGGTTCAACTTGCTGACATGGAGACTTTCCAAGCTAAATAACAAGAAGAATCACCCTGAAAAACAAGTGCCAGGTTACCATTTGTAAGCTTAACTGAAAATAATATAGACACTCAAGGCGTGCAAGAGTTATTTTTTCGGGAAGCAAGAGCCCCTGGAGGTAGCAGCACTTAAGTGGACTTGTAACAGTTATGATAAGGTTAATCCAACAAGTTTGTTTGGTTAAGATGTACCTAAAAAAAAAAAACAAACAAAAAAACATTGATATTCGACGAGACCACTTCAAATTAATATTGATTTCAGAACCCATTATTGAAGATAAATTATGATTAATGAAGACATTATTAGATAAACGGCGTTACTTAACTTGAGACTTGAAAAACTGTATAAATTCTATAGTAGCCCCAATCTGATTGGTGTGACATACATACATCTCTCACTCACTCACTCACTCACTCATCCATTGACCGGCTCAAAACATGCCCATAGCCCAGATCCGTTGACTAAGAGGTTTTTCTTTTTTCAACAAAAAAATAACTCAAAAACCTCTCTGACACGTTAAAAGTCTGATTTAATTAAATTGCATTTTAACTTCAATGAACATTTAAGCAACCACTTTGACGCCTTTACTCTGATTTAATTAATTTGTGGCTTAACTCGGTGCCATGCAGTCTTTAAGATAATTTGAAAATTTTCCATACCTTATAAGCTTTAGAAAATCTCCACCAAAAACTAAAGTTACTCCTATGGGAAAAACAAAAATCTAAAAATAAAAATATTTCCATTTGTTTGATAAAACATCTCGTAAGAACAAAATATCACGATTCGTGACCTCTAATTGAATTTACTCCTGGTGAAAAACAAGAGTATCAAGTTACCCTTTGTAAATAAAAATATAAATATCTTGTCCGATTTGCATACCACTAATTCATGAACTGCTTCAAAACTCAAGACTCATCTCGTTCATAACTAGCCACCATTAGACTAAAAATAATGCACTCTAAAACAACCCAAAATACTGGAATGTACCTCTCACACTGCCCTCCAAAGTGGAATAAAAATCACAAACAACATGCAAGTCAGTCTTTATTTTTCAATTACCAAAGTCATTGTGTTTAATACAATAAAACGCCCAAGACTTCATTTACCTCACTAAGTTATCTTGAAGAAAAATAATTTCCTTTAAGCCCTGGTCAAAAGGACTCGCAAGTAGTCGCAAGTAGCCACAAGTTGAACTTGCGTAGAGACTTGCGTTGGGTGGCCAAACGGACTCGCAAGTACCCGCAAGTCGCTATAAAAAACCATTTCAAGTCAGAAATATCGTGTATTTCATCGGCTAATAATAGGTTAATGGACGCCTCTCAACTTACGTTGACTTGGGTTGGGTGACCAAACAGTGAAAAACTTGCGTCGACTTGCGTACAAATTTGATCTCGACCAAAGTGAGCGCAAGCCATCGCAAGTCAACGCAAGTGCACGCAAGGCCTGGCCAAACCGGAGTCGCAAGTAGACGCAAGTTGAGAACTTGCGTCTGCTTGCGACTCCGTTTGGCCAGGGCTTTAGAAACTCGTCGATACGCGAAGTGTAGAAACGTGTTTGTTGCGGGGACTCCGATATGCAAATGCGTCACTCACTCACTCACTCACTCACTCACTCACTCACTCACTCACTCACTCACTCACTCACTCACTCACTCACTCACTCACTCACTCACTCACTCACTCACTCACTCACTCACTCACTCACTCAATCACTCAATCACTCAGTCAGGTGTAGACACTGCTCGTAATTAGTCGACGCCATGTTGGAATAGTAACCGAGCCCGACGCCATATTGGAATAGTAACCGTGCAGTGAGCGCGAGCCTCGCTATCGTGTTTGCGCGGTTACTACTCAAAGCGTGCATCCCGAATCTTTTACACGACCATTAATATTAACTGTTTCGCTAAAATGAAGTTGAGTTGACTTCGAATGTTCGAATTGGTACTATGGCCAACTTGAAGGCTGAATTTCATGTGCATTTGACTCGTCCAGGCGTTGAAAATGACCAAGAGATGAGTATTTGTTGCTGGAAAGTGACCTGAAAATGAGTAAATCTCATGCTAATGTGGTAAGCTTTGATGAGGCTGTGTCGACCCTAATGAACTTATATGAGTGAAACGAACAATTTTTAATGAACGAAACAGCTATTGAAAACAGGACAAACATCGACACCATTATATAATATTGTAAGTTCATTTTTATAATTCAGTAACATCTAAACCTGAGGCCAGCCGAAATATTGTTTTAAATATACGACGTTGTGTCAGCCTTGCAGTACTCTTTGACAAGTGTTATCGTTTTACTTTTCAAGTTTGGCTGATTAGATCTCCCGTGAGATCCAACGTTCGATCAAGCAGAACTTTCGTTCACAGATTTGCAGTTTATAGCACTAAAGTTTTTCATGCTGAGTTGTCCACGTTTAACCGACATGGAGTTAAGTTTAGATTAAAGTTGTGTTCTCTATACTTGTCTTGTTTACTTTAGAACATTGATCTGAGCTCTGAGTGGGATGTGAAATGCACATGAACTTGGAAAAAAATTCCCAAACACTTGATTTTGATAAGCTTAAATGATTTTACCCCGTCTTTTGTTTACACTTTTGCTTCGTGAGTGAAAAGATAACAAAGGGAAAAAAAACCCCTGTGAGCTTGTTGGAACATATCAGTATTTATGGGTCGACAGATTTTTTGGATCAACACTGAAAATCCTTGCGAAAGAGGCTACTTATTTTGATGTATTTTACATGCAACATGCATAGAGACAAGTGGTTCCACATTGGAAAAGAAGTGCAGTCTCATAAGAAACTTTACCTTAGTATAGCCTTGAGTGAAATGCACTGAGGAAGGTCTGTAAGCTGAGGGTCCCCAATAGGTTTGGCGGGATGCGGGATTTGGCTTTTTTTCGCCGTGATATTCGGGATTTGAGCTGAAAACAGGGGCGGGAAGCGGGAATTACAATTACGAGCGGGAGCGGGATTTCGTGTTTTTGTGGGGTTTAGATGCGGCATTCGCAAGGGGAACAGAGCGGGATGCGGGATTTCAATTCTTACGTAACCTCACAAATTGACTAGCGCAAAAGCCACAACTTTTGTGCGCACAGCTGTGTCAGGTTTCAAGTAATGAGTAGCAACGGCTCTGTACCCTGTCAGGTTCGGTCAAACGCATCGATTATCGCTTGACTAAGTTAGTATCATGAGACTGTATGAAGTCTTTGAGTCCTATTGCGATCCTCTGACATCAATGACATCTATCCATTTCCCACACCTTCGACGCTAGCGAATGTAATCTTGACCTCCCCCCGCCCCCCTGGTCCTTTCTAGTTTTTCTAGTCTTTCGACCTTTTCTAGAGCGCTTATCTTGGCCAGGATGGCCACATTGGATGGCGGTGATAGTGATTTACCAAACGAAGTATGAGACATCAGTTATAAATTGCGTCGCCATATATTACGAAAAGTATGTGCGAGCGGGAATGCCTTCATTCGGAAAGAAAAGTTCTGAGCCCAGATTTCAAGGAAAGTGAAGACGCTGAAATCTTTGAAAGAAACTGTCAGGTGTGTTTACGGGCCATCCCCAATATGGTAATGATAAATCATTTTCTTTCACTGATACGTAGACAAAAGAAAACAAAACAGTAAACAGTTTACAGAAAGAAACGTTATAATCATTTGTACTTACTTATCTGCTACCTATTGAATCTTTTTGTGATCTTTTATGCGATATCTATTTTTAAAAAGTTTCTGTGTTAATAATGAAATTAATTATTAATTTAAAAATTAATAATTAGCGCAGAAACGTCTTTGAAAAGTAGGCGGGATCGGGATTTCCCGGCAAAAAAAGGCGGGATGGCGGGATTAACAGTGAAAAATGGGCGGGAAAGTGGGATTTGAGAACCCTATTGTGGACCCTCTAAGCTCGTGCGACTTGAATACATGCAAATTTTTCCAGCAGGCAGGCAAACATCAACATCAAGATCTGGGTGTGGGGTGGAGAGTACTCTATGATTTTTTGGGCAGGAGTGTCGTCCGTGGCACAAGAACCCTTAACCTTTACCACTCCATGTTCAGCTGCAATTTTGCCACCCTAGCCATTCTGGACGTATGTGTTTGGAATGTTTGTAATATGTGTGCAACAAAAGCCAACGAACAAAGCCAACGCTTTGTGAGATAAGTGGTACGAACCTGGCTTGTTTTAACAGTCTTTAATAATACACCAATAATTGCAAGTTCACCAACATGTTTCATCTCTAGATTACTTAATCCACGAGTTTGGCCTTAGGTCACCTTTGATTCTTTTACAATTCGTGCTGGCTATTAATGTGAAAAAGCGAGAACCCCCATAACGCTGAAGAGAGAAGATTTGGTTTAATTTAAATGTATCCTCTCACTCCAGTAGTAAACAAGAACCAATAGAACTGTAAAATCGTCACGGAATACTATCTTTTTATTCTGTTGACAAAATTAATAGTAGTCTCTTCACTTTTTCACATTGAAACTTAATTATCAATGGATTAACGACACGCCCGGAACACTCAAGGCTGGTTTCCATATGATCGCAGACGATCGCGGATCGCAAAGCGCAGATCGCAGACGATCTCAAAGAGAGTTGTTTCCATATAATTGCCGACGATCGCAAGCGATCGCAAAGCCGACCGTTGCATACATTTCGGACAGCGGAAGTGTCAAAATTACACACGCGTTGTGCTGGCGGGAAAATCGCAGCAAACAATACGGCGGACGTCGAGGAGGAAATTTTGTAGCAAGCAAATTTATTTCTTCTTTCAGTCAACCTATTTTGGAATTCCCTTGGCACTGCATCTCGCTCCGATCCAGAGGGTAGCGTTTTCAATCGCTTCAGATAACGACCATACGCAGTTCTTATGTTGCTAAATTTGACCTCCGCCTCAGCCGCCGATAAATTAAATTTCTCCCCGATTTTTTCCCAACAGTTAGCCGTTTTGATTTTGTCTTTGAAATCTTTACTGTTACGGTGGTAAACGCACTCATATCGCGCAACTTCCTCCATAAGTTTCTCGCTACTAACGTTACCTTGTTAAACGCCAGCCATGTTTACAACAAATAAGCGGTTGCTTCGTTGCTAAAAAGCGTTGAATCATGGGTCGGAATTCAAAATATTATGGGATACGTTTCGATCGCAGATCGCAGAACTTTGGTATCCATATGATCGCACGATCGCAATTGATCGCAGACGATCGCAGACGATCGCAGAAGTGTGTTTCCATACGATCGCAGACGACCGCAGAACTTTTTGCGATCAGCGATCCGCGATACGCGATCGTCTGCGATCATATGGAAACCAGCCTTCATTACGAGCTCTGTAGCAATATTTAGGAGCTTTCAATGCCGCACGCAAACGATCTGAACCTGATGACAACCTCCTCACATTCCCAATAGTGCATTCCGCCCCCCAAAATTACAATTGTTCTATCATAAAAACCACATAAACGGCTATTGAGCTTCATTTAATTAAAAACCTTATCTCATGGGAAAAGCTCACTCTTCATCGCATGCTCTTAATTACAGGTATATGCCAAACACTATGTTTCTTCGACTGAATATCCAGTTGCAAATGATTATCAAATGCGCCCACAAAATCCTCAGCCTAACCCACAGAAAATGTCCGGGTAAGCCCATAATATGAATATCTCCTCCTCTTTTGTAGAAAAATAAACATGGCCGTTCTGAACTGTATCAGGATCAAATCTTCTCACATGCCATTTACCTTTACAACAAGAAATTCGATTGGCTGTTTATAGTAGATCCAATCTGATTGGTGTGACATACATATATCTCTCACTCATCCATTGACCCATTGGCCCATTGACCCGCTAATAACATACCCCAGACCCGTCGACTAAGAGGTTTTTTTTTTTTCAAAAGAATAACTCAAAAATGAGCTCGTTACATTTGCTTGCAACAAAAACAAGTTTTAAAACTCAGTGGTTTTATTTATAACTAGCTGTTGTCGTTAGACTTAAAAAAGTTCAAAATGCTCTGGACACAAATTATTTATATAAAGCGGTAAAAAGGTTCATTTTGATCACTATCAACAGAAAAGTGCTAAAAATAATTCAAAAACAACAAGAAAAATAAACAAACAAGAAAGAAAAATGAAGTGGATACAGGGCTTTCTGAGTTTCGAATTCATGGACTTCTTGAACCTGAAGAATGCCGAATACGTGTACAACACGCAGAAACAGACCAATTTGTAAAATAAAGGCCCCTTCCACACTACGTACGCCACAGGGATTTGAATTGCATTGATCTGGTCGACTCCCTTTGTAATTTTCGGTTTTTAGGTCAACAATTTGTAGCTCCTAAAGTTCTTTTGAATGACCAGCTTCCACTTTTCAAGTTTGTATTAAAAAATATTGTAAATAATTATTATGTAAATTTCATGGTACGAATAAACCGCATTTTAGGTTACCCTTACAAGTGTCATGAAATACTCAGAACTGACCCAGACAAGATAATCCGAGGGTTTAAATAAACTAGTTTCCGTGAGATCAAAGCCATCCACTTTATAGCGAGTTGTTATGACGATCGACAAATTTTAGTTTCGTGACAAAGATCGGGAAGTAATTGTTTAGACTAAGAAAAAAAGATTGCGACATCAAGTTCTCAAGAGGCCCAAAACATGACGATTGTGAAATGCTAAGTTAAATCTATTTCATCAACCTTTGAAGCCCTCCTCCATCGCTTTTACAGATGCAAACTGAGTTTATATATTTGGACTCGTAAATGTCGCGGATCAGTACCAATTCAAATGACTTCTTAGTGTTTCAATCATTCCTATAGCTAGCGAGTGTAACCGTAATCTAGCAGAGTATGACACGATGGAATATAGATCAGGCGTTCGTTTTTTGCCTCCCAATGATCACCTTTTTTCCTTGCTGTACTTCTTGGTTTCCCAAAACCAAGTTCATACGAGAAAATATTACATCGTTTTAACTCGCGCAGTCGCGCGCGTACTCGAATTGACCTACCAGTTCTAAATTCAAGATATTGAATTAAGACCAAATTCACGTGTGCAAAACAAAAGCATGCGGTTTTTAACTGTGAAGCAGGAATCTGAAGAGGCTGCTTGCGAAATATCTCAGTACAATAGCCCATTCGGTGCCCTAAGCCTCTCTATCAAAGCGAGGTCTGGTGCACAACCATACATACGAAAATGAGTTTAATTTGCACGTGAATGAAATCTTATTTTCATATAAAAGGATGGGCACCAAGACTCGCTTTGAGAACGAGGCTAAAGGTAATTCGGAAATGGCCAACTTGATGCCCTCTTGAGATTATTCTATTGCTAAAGTCATCGTGAAACAAGGCTACATTGATTACGTGGGTCGGTTTAGGAAAATGGTCATCATTTGTACCTAAAAGTAAAGAATAACTTGTATATGTCTTTTCTTGAACTTTAATCTAAATTTAAAGCTATTTGTTGTGCAGCTGAGCAAAGACGGTCCTCCAAAGAAATGTGTTAATTAACGATACTAATAAAAGAAACATTTTGTCGAGTTCCTGACCTTAGATCGCGCGAGGGCGCGTGGGTGTCCTCCCAAGTGGTCGGTACAAGCACGCAGTAAACAACAAAAGACTTCGCGTTCTTCCTAACAACGATGATATGAACTTAAGATTTTTTTGTATTAGATGATGCCAAATGCGTTAATAACTAACGAATGCGTTTATAACCAAGACTAATGCACTGAAAGTTTCTATATCATTTCAAAAGAAAAGGTTATTAAGATTACTGACCGAGCGAATGGCGGTAGAAATTTCTGGGCCGATTGAGTGTAAATAAAAGAAAGCGTCGATTTTTTTGGCTCAGTCTAGTACAGCAAATGAAAATCACAGAACACGGCGCAAAAGGCGGTATCTACGAGCTGCTAATTAGTATACAAGATTAGAATCAAATTTTGCAAATCATTCAATATTTAAAAGTAACAAAAATGCCAGGATCTGGCTCAACACCTACCTCTGGCTCAACCTACCTCTTACTCCACGTTCTTTCGAAAAAGGTTTTTCTATGCTCAGTTTAGCTCTCGAGACTATAAGTGTTCAAGATAAATTCTGAAATAGAGACAGTTTAAAGAGAGTAACTGAAGAATGTTTGGCCGCGTGGGGCATTGACCGATAGCGCTGCACGTAACAAGTGAACGTCCCGATTTTGCAATCGCGTAATCTATACCCTTTTTCATTAACAAAGATTCTTTTCCTGTTTTCTACGGATGTTAACTGACCATTTTAATTAACTAATTCCTTGTTAGAATGATCCTGAATGGACGTTAGCGTTGGTAACGGTTCCCAAGAGGTTTGCTCCTCGAAAAGAGAGGTGCGATGAAGAGGGCGGGGCCGTAGACGCACCCCCATACATTCGTCCATCGAATCACTCTGGCTATTTCTGGATGGGTCAAAGCGTCCCAAAGCTGATGAATAGAATACTTTATTTTCTTTAGAACTGTCAAAGCTTTGAAGTAAAGAGATAAGTTTTAACCAGTAAAATTGCAAGAAACTTCAATGATTTACGCCTCAGAGAATAAACATGGCCCCTCAGCTGTGCTCGGTTTCCTATCTTTGAAGAGCCGAGTTTGTTTTGCTGATGGTCGTTGCAAAACAACGCAAAGATTGCTGCAAATTTTCATGCCCTGGCACGTCCTCTTTCCAAAATGTTCGCCCATTCATGTTCCATTTTGTCTTAGACTCCAATAGAGTCAGGTACGCGTCGACAAAGAAGCACTACTCGGCCTAAGAAACATGTTAGGTATCACATTTTTACGCGTCGTGGTGGCTTGTGCTGGTAATAAACATGTCTTATCTTCGCCTCAATGCAACTCATTAACACAGCTGTGAAGAGAACTATCAGTCAAATGAACCTCCTCGAAGGTCTGAAGAAATTTCGATCCCTTATGCACGCTTCATACTATAAGCAGTTTGCAAAAATCGAGAGTATACATCCCAAAAAGACCACAATGATTTTTTGTGGCTTTTAATCCCTTCGAACCAGACCCAGTCTGCCCATAGTAGCAGTAATCTCGTAGATGTCAGCTTGCGCTGTTTTTTGCTACCCATTTAAGCCTTAATTAAGGCAAAGTATTCATATTTAAACAGTTGGACACTCGCTGTTAGCTGTGGAAGGACTTACCTCGAATTTAAGCATGCACGAAGGAAGCGTCAGCGATAGTTGCACCTGACAATGTCACCATAAATCCCTTGAACCGATTTTTAATGTTTTCTCGACGGCTCCTCGTGGCACATTAGCGTAACCTCACTTCTATGTTGGTATAATGTTACTTAAGTTACTTTCGACCTCTCAAGAGGAAGAGAAGTTTCACGCCCCACTTCACCCCTGCAGGTCTCAATAAACTCGCCCAAAGATAACAGTTGCGAAATCTCCTTTGTTTTCATTTTAAGAGGTATTTAATTACTTTCAATTTCGTCTCAGTTGGCGGTGCTAAATTTTCCGCCGATCAGCATGTTTAAAGCGTCCATTTATTACTGTAGTTTTCCACTTCTGCCAACCCTGTTTCAGAGTTTTGATTCGTCACAGTCTATAAAAACTACATGCAGTCAGTACTAAGGTGCGCGCCAAATTTGGAATTATACCTTACTGTTCTAAAATATGGCCCCGTGACAGTTCTTTCTGGTTTTCCTTCGTTCCACGCCTTACTTTTGTTCACTCCTGTCTGCGCAATAACTGATTAAGTCTGCATATTGTTTCCATTGTACTTGTATACAGAAAATAATCACCTAGCTTGTATTAGCACGTTGTGCGAGCCTACATTTAGCGCAATGCCAAACTGGTATTACTGTATTGTCCATAGTTTTAAGGAAATAACTTTTTTTCGGCGGTTATGTTGCGACTCCCTGTTTTGACTGAGAACAATAATGCGTATAACTAGAAATGCACTTATTGACATAGTTTGTGAGTCTCAAATATCATGCTTTAAGGATCTTTTACGCACAGTGAAAAAGTATAGAAAACATTCACAAAACTCGACGGAGTCATTACACGTTTTCCTCGTTCTCATAATAGGCCATTTCCGAGTTGCTTTTTGCCTCTGTGTCAAAAACGAGTCTTCTTACGAAATCATTTATATGAAAACTTGTTCCACCAACTTGTTCATTTTCATGCAAATCAAACTCATTTTCATATGAAATGTTTTGCACGAAGACTCGTTTTGAAACAGAGGCACAAGGTAACTCGAAAATGGCCTATTAAGTTAAAACACGATCCTATTTCAGTTCAAATAAAGTTCATGCCAGTATTGCAAGCAAGATCTGGATTTGCTCACGTGAAACAGTCCCTCATTCACTAAAATAAAGAAACAAATTATATGAGAATGATAGAGTAACCAGTGAGACAAAAGAAACAGCTGTTGATTGCCATTTCGCCACTTCCACATGTCCCATAATCGTTTGGTCCTTGGGGGGTAAGAGGAACAGCTGACCGTGTAAACAAATATGGCCGCGTGTCGAGCAAACTACGACTTATCGAAATTTCATACCTATTCAGATGTTTCAAAACTCGGAAGGGTGGATTTAAAACGATTAGCATCTCAGTTAAGTTGATTTTCGCCAATTCAGCAACTTTGGAGAAAAAAAGCGTTGGCAAGCATTGTTTGCAACGAGCTGAGCATCTCAATTTGTGGCAACAACTCGACTGGGAAAAAGCGAAGCTGTAATGAGATCGACGACTAGGAAACAGCGTGGCTTCCATACCTGCAGAAGCTTCGGAACTGGAGAAAATCAATTTCTGCTCTTCCCGAGAACATCGATATTCAAGTGGTTTCAAGGACGAGGAAGTAAAGAAATACAAAACTCTTCGCTCATGGGAGCCTAAGGTGGCTCCCTAGAATATTTAAGAACACCCTCCCTATAGAGCGCGAGTGAGAAAAAGAAACTTAGTTAATTTCTCTTAAAGTTTTCCCAGTAGAGATTTACCATTATGGGTACTGTTAAAATAAGGCTTACGTTTTGTTTGTCAATTTTTGGATCAAGGCCGTTACCATGGCAACATTTCATCTAATGACAGGTAGATACATTCCTCATTTCGGCCTAAACTCGTTAATATTTATTCTTACCTTTGGTGAAATGTTTTCTTACTTTGACACATCATGAAAATGATATTGCCTGTATAGTAACCATTTTGTAATTAATTTTTTAATATTATTTCTATGCTCCTTGTGAAACTAAATGCAGTAGCAAGAAAGCGCTTCATTTAAAGTTTATAATAAAAAATATATGTGATATTCGATTTCGAGCTACAAAAATAATGAATTGATTTAAACAAATAAAGCCTCTAAAGTGCGTTCAGTAGACTTACCCAGCTGGACTTTTGCTTCACTTTGGGTACATGATCAACTTGAGAGCCTTCATTGCGACTTGTTCGAGTAATTCTCGTTTTCAAAACACACTTATTACAGCTGTGGTCAAACACAGACGGTAGGTATGAGGCACTGGCTGGATCCATTGATCTTTTTCCACCAAGGAAATGTTGCGAACACAGTCGAGTGCTCTCCGTGGGTTCGAAACATTTCCTGCGTATCCGTTGTAACCATGATTCTTGTCTCACGGCCTTATCTTTGGGAATCCGATAGAACTGGATGTTTCGTTGCCTATTTCTTCTGTTTGAACAATTTGGTGCGCAGCAAAAGTCGCTACAGACGTTTTCGCACAAAAGAACTTCCCAAAAGACATTTTTAATTCTGAAATTTGTTATAGATTCGATTAATTAGTCATTGGACCTCGTGTCGTACAATTCAGGGAGTAATCGTGCTCGAATTTTCAAATCGGCCTCGCGCTTCGCGCTCGTTCGATTTTGAAATTACTCGAGCGATTACTCCCTGGATCGTACTCCACTCGGTCCAATTACTGTTACTGATAAATATATCTTATTTATTTTTTCACATATCATAAAATCCGGCTCACAGTCGTATAAGGCTTGACTCCCAAGCTGCGAGTTCGGCTAGAGAACTTTCCTGTGGCATTTACAACCTATGGCAATTTAAAATTAAGAAGCTTTGCACTCTTAGAGCAAAATGTTCTCTCAATGAAAATATTGCGTTTATCGAGCGATGTTATTGGAGGATATGACGTCATTGAAAACATGCTTGTTTTTACCTTTTTCCCCAGGCCTTTTACAGGAGAGACTCTGGGAACGAGTTTTTTGTTCATACATTCTCGTTCCCGGAGCCACCGGTCCTTCTTAGCCAGTGAAGCCTTGGCACGAGAAAAAAGTGCCTCGGGAGGCACAGGACTAGATTGACTAAGTTCTTGGGGTAGGATTTTCATAGACTTGCCACAAGTCGACCTCATCAGAATTTCAGGATAGAATATGTTAGGCCGCGAAGCGGGGTAATAAAAACCGTTCGCTCACAGCACCTTTATACCTTTGGAAAATTGAAAATTGGCTTACGGGGAGAATTTCCATTGAAGTAACACTTCCGGTTAGAATTTTACTTCTGTCTTAAATCCGACCCTTTGTTGAAATCTGTTTTGTCAAGAGATTATCAAGGTGGTTTTGTCTGTAGTTGCTGTACTCCAACGGTGTTAGATAGAAATCAACCAGTGGATACTCTTTGGAAGGAGAAACCAGCGTTGAATTGGCCTAAATCTCTGTTCAAAAAAAACTAGCCAATCACGTGTTTGAGCCACTTTTTCCTTGTCCCAGGGCCCGTCGGCTAAGAGGGACAGGTGGTGCTGGGCACGAGAATATATAACTTCTATCAACTGCAACAGACTCGCACGCTTGTATCGATACTCGCACTACTTGAAGAAACTTGTGAATCGTATAACCCGCCCTCCCTTGTAACTTGTCTTTTAGTAGAATTGGGCTTAAGTGATTTTTTAATGCTGGAAACTCGTCGAATAAACTGCTCAATAGTATGTTTGATTTTAGAAGCACACAAAATTCAGTTTAAAGCTCCTTTAAGACTTCATGTAAGAAGCAAGAATTTGTTAGCGAGTAAATGAACTTAATTTTGTTGATGTAAGCGAACTTTTCCGTGTTTTTCCGGTAACATCAGTTTTAATTTTAAGGCGATAAATATAGCCATTGTTTGGCGGTGTCAGTATCTTAAGCAATTTGAACGTTCTGGATATCAACCGAAGGTTGAAAAGATAGACGTTTTTGTTGGAATAGAAATTCCATTTTCTGATTTTCCAAAAGTTCTATTTCACTTATTTCACAAACGACAGATGCGCAAGGTTGAGCGGCTTTTTGCACAAGTTTCTAGCAACAAAGAACAACCAGCGGGTAGCGGTTGTTTAGTAAATTTTTGATTAAAAAGTACCGCAGATTATGAAATCCTCGAAAAGCTTAAAAATTTGAGATTATCATGACTGTAGTAAATTGAAAAAATTGGAATTGCTTCATCTGCCGTCATCATCTCTAGTTATTTCACATCGCCACAAAAGATCTAATCAGCTTTCTCATCAGTTTTGCTGAACGACTGATGTCAAGAATGTATTGTAAATCTCTAAAGCACATTCTGTTGGAAAAGAAAAACAATTTAATGCTGTACAACTTCAAGGTGAACGTTGCATTGTTTGGCGGCACGTGCGAGAGCCGGCGGGACACTTGCAACTTCTATTTGGTAACAGCGGGAGTTAATGAACAGCCAGAATACATACAATTATCACAAGAACAACTCATAAATTAACAAAACCAAAACTAGAATTGATACCATACGTGCTTGTTGTGCTTTTATAATAAAAATATTGCTTGGACCTAATTTTCTATTCAATTGATCATCCTGCATTTCGTAAACCACCAACTGCTCTATACAACTTTTAAGTTAATAACCTGTTTCGACTTCAACTCGGAAAAGCCTTAAATTGACAACCCCTCGAGGGTTCCCTTTTGCTAAGCATTCTTTGAAAAAAACACAACTTTTAACTTCCCACGATTTATTCATGTTTTAAAACAAAGGATTACGGACCAATACACGAACTTAAGCGCACTCTCTAATGTATGCTGACTCTTTCTATATCGATACTTTCATTGTTTACCAAGTTTAGCTTTTGCTTACTTAGCCGAGGGTTTTTCGTGTCTTTGTTTATTCTCAGTTTAGCGTACAAATTTGCTTAGAAATAACAATATTTGATCATTCCTTTTTTTCTGTAAACTGCCTGGGTTTTTCTCTGTTTACAATTCTGTACTAAACTTCTTGAAAGTTTAATGAGAAGGAAAGAAAATTGAATAATGTCGGTAGGGAGTTAATTTTCGATTGCTCGTATTTTGCTTGGCTTTTTCTCGCTTTTTCTGAGAACTGCGGCTTTGTGATTGTAGTAAAAAGCTGTCATATCAAATAAACAATTTCGTTCAGGACTGATGTAGCCGAGAAAAGAAAAAGACTAAATCAAAATAAATTCTATAGTCGTGAGATTTTTAAATGTTTCATAGTTGTTTACGAATCAGTTGTTGATTTTGGGCATTTTAAACAGAAATGAAGCATTTGTGTACCACTTATAAGACGTTATCCCCTGTATTGGCAGATATGTGAGAGAAAAATAAAATCACTGGATAAAATTTAGTATCTGAACAACTTAAACTAGCCTTTTTCAACAAAATATCTCCAGTTTAAATCCGATTACGAATTCTTCAAAAACCCACTCAAGTTCGTTGGTGTCTCATTTCGTTTTATAAACCAAATACGATTAAGTTCGGCTTAGGTAGACTTAGTTAAACTATTTGCCACGAAACCTTAAACTTGATTATTTGACTCCTGATGTTGCCGGTTTCTTTGCTTTCTGTGACATTGGTTTAACCCTTGATACAAAAAAGAAACAACCAGCGTGAATGAATTGAGCTCCCCGTGGGGAATTTAATTAGCTTGACGTGAACGCGCCTTTTGTGCCTCCCATAAGTATTTTGGGAAGTCCCAATTAATTTAATGTATTCTAGCATGACCAGGGAGTCTAAATAATGAAACGCAGGCTCTTCATGGACTGTCACTGGACGGCAATAAGCAGGTATGTTATGAAATTCATGCGGGTATCTTTATCTGCCAATTCGCCCCTTGCAGAGACCAATTTTTTGTCGCGTGGAGACACTAATAAACTGTGAACAGTTAATAATCTCTGGCACACTTAGACAATGGTTCCTACAAAAAGGTTTTCAATAGACGTTTCCGGTCTTACACTCACTCAATTACTAAGCGACACAGAATTCACCTGTTCGAGTTTATTCAACGGAATTAAACAAAGGGGAAAATATGTCAGCCGTGTTTAGGAGTATCGCTTCATTGGGAGTAATACGTGAAGTCAATTAACAGAAAGACTTAGCTAGCTGGTAAAAAAGAAGTGAAAATTAAATTTATAACTTCAACTTCACTCCACAAACAATTTTCTTTGACATGTCATTTTATTTATTTATTTAACATCAGTGTGCAGGTATATTTTCCCATATTGGTTATCACTGCAATTTCAAGAACATTTAATGTGAAAATATCGTTGAAAAAATTATCTACATTGTCATGTTTTAAGATTTTTCATCTTTCATTTAGTCAGAAATTATTCCTTCGCGAAATGCTCGCATTCGTCTCTATAAAAACTGTGCATAAGTTTCATAAAAAGCACAATTGCACAATTGCGCAATTTGAGCAATTGAATCTTAAGGCTTTTCTTGCCTTCTTGACTAAATAAATATATCGTAATTTACGTTTATATGAAAAATTCAATTTTTGTTCTGTCGTTCTCTTAGTTTCGATAATTGCTAATTATGGTGTTAAATTTAGGTGCAAATATTTAATTTTCGTCAGTGCAAGACATGTTTAAAAGTATTTTTGTGCATTCTTTTTACGTGTGAGTGAAGATTTAATACAAAGAGTTCGCTTTAATTGAAAATTTGCTGAAGGAAGTTCTAATATTAAGTGATAAGTTCATTTCGCGAATTAAATTCGCGCTTCAATAAAGTTCATTTTCTCAAAGTAGTCAAAGTTCGCGGGTTCTTAGAACTGTCCCAGCGAGTCTCAATGAGTTTCTTCGACGTGGTCTTTCAGATCAGTCTTTTTGGAAAAACGTTTCCTACAGGTCCTGCAGTGATAAGGCAAGTTATCCGAGTGGGTATGCATGTGAAATTTAAGATTGGACATCTTGTTGAAGGCCCTGTTGCACTGGTTGCATCTAAAAGGCTTCTCGCCAGTGTGAATCATGATGTGATTTCGTAAATTGCCCTTCTGGTGAAATCCCTTGCCGCAGATGTCGCAAATAAACGCCTTCTTGTCACTGTGGGTTCGAAGATGAGTCTTAAGGGTGGAGGACCTGTTGAAACATTTGCCACACTCGTCGCACTTATGCGGCTTTTTCTCCGTGTGAATTATCTTGTGCCGGCACAGGGTACTCGAGAGGCGAAACCCTTTCCCGCACACATTACATACAAACGGTCGACTTTGAGTGTGGTCGGGCATTTTGAGGTGAATCGACAAGGTGTATTTGGTCTTAAAAACTTTTCCGCACTGGTTGCATTTGTGGACAGTCTTGTCTGGGCGATTCTTAACGCCTGTATCACCTAGTTCATTTGCTTTATTCAGCTGAGAACTTTTTTTATTTGGCGCAGGTGACACCCGTTTCGATTCGATCGAACATGAGTCCGAGTTCTCGTTGAAGCTGTTGGCAAGCGCTTCAGTTTTTTCTACCAGCGCTTCGTTCTCTCGAAATATTCCATGCTCGTTGATTAGAGAAATTCCACGAAGACTGCTTTTTTGAGAATTTTGCCCCGACATTTTCTTTCCATTATTAATGAAATCATTTGCAAACCTCAAAATCTTTCCGATATCATTCACTTGCTCATCAATTCGGACTTCGGCAGGGTAAGATAATTTCTTTTTCTTTTGAAGCGAGTTTAAAAACGAGATTTCTGCTTCTTTTTTCTTTATCTTTACCGGCCTCTTGCTTCGCCTGACGTCTTGATAATCTTCGCTTGCGGCTTTCGCGTCCTCTGCGAATTAAAAACACAACACGAATGATACTTCAGCATAAATGTTAAAATGAACACACAGCTCTAACACGAAAGTGGCCTTCTGACATGTTTACATAGAGACGCATTTTATTTTGAGACAATTCGAATTAATGCACTCTAGCAAATACTTAAAAAGATTTCGATTCAGATGGAAACAAAAAACTAACCTTGCTGAGCGAAAGGAAGCCTTCCTTCGCCGAAATAATTACCGTCATCAAAATCCCTTTTTAGAAGGAATGCTCTCGGCATCGTGAGTTAAATTTGTGGTGTCAGCGTATGTGTCAAAGTTGTAGCGATACCGAATAGATTTCCCTCAACAAGGAAATTCCCCGCCACTGAAGCGCAGATCTTTAGCCAAGCTGCACTCTGTAGAACTGAAAGGTCTGCCTTTGTATTCCTTCATCTTATAGCAACTTATTGAGCGCGTAATCTTTTAACAACTTTATGTCATGGGGACTACACATAGATCTCGCATTGTTCTGAGTTCGGATGATGCAGTTTCCAGCCAATCAAAATTCGGCAGGTCTGGAAACCTGCAAACATATTGAATAATTTATAAACTGCACATATGAAAATAACTCCGCAACACCTGCTATTGTGGGCTTTAATTTTCAGGCTCTTATCGGCAAATCCGCAAACAAATTCTCCTTGTGTATTATCGAGCGTATTTTCACGCGCAAAAACCGCTAAGAGAAACACGAATGTTTCAACTGAAAACGAGTTAGCTCTTAACTTATTTCCGAAAAAGCGAACACTACACCCGTTGAGTCGCAATAAAAATGCAAATGCTGAAGCATTTGCTCTTGGAAATATTTATTCCCTCTCGCTAGGGTGTAATAAGTGCTGTTTTAAGCAATGGGCCCGCCTATTGGATAGTCAGTGATAATAACTAAACCTAAGTTTATTACAGTCCGCTGTTAGTGGCCTTTTGTATAGAAATCTTTTCTTGTCATTTCAATGGCATTTACGAGCCGCCTTCACGTCCGCAAATTTCATCCCGCCTTTAAATTTGGCAGAGCGTAGACTACCTCAATTTTATACTTCTTCCTTATGTAAATAGTTATCTTAGTTTCGCCTCTTCAATAAACCTGATTTGGTGTGAAGCGTGTTTTATTCAGACCCTTGTTTCAAAGGAAGCCCCTTTAATGAACACCGTCTTCTACTGCAGATATCGTTTCAAAGTTTGTTTGCTTAATTCATAAATGGTGGGTCGCCAGTTTGTCTCCAAATACTCAATAACTCTTCCACCATTGTTTTCGTTTCAGCATGCCTCGATAACAAAGGAGATTTGTGTGTTGTAAATCTACCTTTGTTAGCGGTACAATCCCCACTGTGCTTTTATTTCATCGAACTAACTTGGAACTGCGAGAGGTTATTATTCAAAATAACTTACTTTACGTTCAGAGATAACCGATTAACTTTCCAACTTGCCTGGCCAGTCACTCTTGCTCTACTTTCCTAAACATTTCCTTCTTCTAACTTAATATGGAAGGCACTTTATTTAACTAGCACAACAAAATTAAACAAAGGAAATTGGGAATATCCAGGACGACCAAAGCGTTAATTCCTATTACATTGATAATACAAGCTGGTGAAATCATCGCGACCGATCTTCTCTTTTCGTTTAGCTTAGAAGTCTAAAGCTTCGATCGATGCCATTTAAAAGTATCATTAATGTGTACTTTTGAATGGAGATAGAATTGACGAAATCATATAAGGGAATGGAAGATAAATGTCAGATTTTCAAACAAAAAACATTATAGGTTTTTCGCGATAAGAAAAATCTTTCAAAAGAAAGTAAAAAGAACAAATTAAAATTTCAATGCGTGAATCGATAGGGCGACTTACGTGCTAATACAATTTCCGTGTTTTAAGATTGAAAACCTTGCGCCTTCTGAATGCAAACTTTTATTTATAAGGATTAATTAAATTTTCAAATTGGTCGTTTGCATAATATGAACTCTTTGGCTTCAGCTCTGACCTTATTTGCAAGTGCGCGTTATATTCAGAATTATTTTTACTTTGTTTTAGTCTTTCCATCAACTCTTTGCATCAAAATTGGCGCACACAAAAATAGTTTTGTGGGCGTGTTTTGCAACGTTAAGTTAATCTGCGCAATTCAGTTCCATTTTCCGCTTAGTGTTCCGTTAAAACCAATATCCAGGTCTTCTTCGGCAATGAAAACGTTTGCGAATGGCGCAGTAATTGAAAGAAAACACTGGCAACGATAATTATGATTAAGAGTACTCGAATTTTCATCATTTTTGTGCTTGAAAGTGAAAAATATACAGTGCAAAATGTTTTAATGGAAAACCATTTCAAAAGCTCGTTAATTAGAACGTGTTAAGTCTTCAGACGCATTTCACCATTTCTCTTTCATACTGATATCAGTTGATATTTAAAGTTATCTTCTGGGACTATATTTGTTGGCACACGACAGGGAAAAGGTTGAGTCGCAAAGTGAAACAAGATGCTTAACTTAGCGTCTTGGCATATTTTCAGTCGTTTTTAAAAATTATTGCAACAAAAAGCTGGCAAGTTTAGAATTTCAACTGAAAGATATCGTTTCCGTTTACCTATGCCATAAGTTACAAAAACAGGTGTATTTTCGTATCTTTGCATATATTACAGACAAAGCTGAAAAATGAACAAATTTCAAACTACATTAATAGTACTTTGAACGCACTAAATTTACTCTTGATTGAGAACGTTTTCTCCTTAATATACGACACAAGTCGAGGAAAAACTATTCAGCTTGCTAGATTGAAATACTTTAATCAATAGTCTCGAAATGAATCAATGATTGAAGTTCTCCTGATTTCGATTTAGCCACTGCTTTGTTTTATTCATACTTGAGTTTGCCAACCCCAAAGTTAACCGTCTTTTATACGAACATTTCACACTAAAATTTCTTTTTACCCGCATTGTTCGCTTCTGATAAATTTTATGGTAATAACCATAAACTAAAAGGGTCAGGCAACAAGACTCTGTTAAAAATGTGAGCGATACTAAAGCTTTGGGATCCAAAAAACATTTCACGGTAACAAAACCTGTGACAGACAACAAAAGAATCAGTTCAAACGAAGGTGATAATATATTATGTTTATTTTATCGATGCATGATGGAAAAACTTGAGACTATAAATGATATTTTTTTAAATATGAGTTACACTTTTAACGACAGTAAAACTTATGCTCACGATTGTGCCGTTCACTGAAAACGTGATGCAAGTGTTTCGAGCGTGAAGAGTGCTCTTCTGAGTGAGACTTGCCTTCTCGTGCACACATGGCGATTATTCTTCGTGTTTTTTTTACAAAAGAGATCGAGAGGAATATTTCTTAATGGCATGTAGCGCTTGTCATGTTTCCCCAGAAGTCTTCTTACTTTATATCCACATGTAATATGACTCTGCTTGCCTCAGCAGGTCGCTGGAAGCCTCCTGCGTCAGCTATTAACTGTGGTACTTTACTAATTGTTATAATTGTTGTCCTGGAGACCAATTTCAAAGAGATTGTTTCGCAATACGTTAATTGTGTATTCTCCTGTTTCATCCAAAAATAGCGACACCAAATTGGCTCTTTGGCAATGAGCCCTGTATGAGACACCAAAGTATGTAAATAAGGTACAGAAACGTTGCGTTGTAGTTCGAAAAGTGTCTTGCTTTAACAATAAAATTCAATAAAATCTTGCGCTTGGCTGGCCTGTATGATTAGACTTCATGGTGAACATATAAAGATTTGGAAATAATTTTTTTGAACGATACTATATTTTAAGTTTTATTAGCTTTGAGTTTACTGACCTCTATATTAAGATAAACATGTTGCGAAACATTGCAGGTTATTGGCCACCCAAATACTATACCTAAGATGATGAGAGGGCTCATGTAAAGCTCTTTACCGCTTGCTCTTGGTCACACAGTTGTTAATCGAGATACCAATTGTTCTAAGCGCGGTTCCACATCAGTTTCTATCGTCTTACGGAAATCGGTCGGATTTTTCAGAATAACACAGAAACCCAGGAAAGGGGACTTTAGGGAGTTAATATCCAAAAAATTTCCCTAGGAAAGCATGGCCCCGGACCCCTCCAGAAGCTTTCGCCTTCAGCCCTCACTGTTTCTGTGTCTATCACTATTTATCTTAGGGTGCGTGCCATTATGCCAGACCAGCGGGACTAACCGAGGAAAATGGAACGAAATATTCCGAAAGGAATGACTTTCACCATTTTCTATTCCTTTCCTCAATACACCACTAAGTGAAATCTACTGAAGAGAAGAAGGGTACTGTACCGCTTTGTCAAAATGGAACGGCAAATTTTGCTCCGACCGGTCCGACAGATCAAAATGGACCACATCCAGAGGAGGTCCCGAATATTCCGGTCGGAAGAAACTGAAACGGACCTTTCCATTTGACTTCCGACGGAAATTTCCGGAATTTTTGGCCAAATGGAAAGAACGCCTAGATCCAGGCCTCATGTTCGCAATACTGATTGGGAAGACCATGGCCACGTGACTTTTTTCTTCCCTTGCCCCCGTTACATTCTTTTTCCTTCGAGTTCTGATTGGCTCATGTAGAGTCAACCACCGCTTCTTGTAACGTACCATAATAGTTATATATATTACAAGTAAATGTTAAAAATATCGTTAAAAAGACCCTGAATGGCGGTATAAATCAACCGACGTTTCGGCATTACTGCCTTCTTCAGGGTGTTTAAGCTGCCACGTGGCAGTTAAATACCCTGAAGCGGGCAGGTTGAGTTACACCGCCATTAAGCGTCTTTTTAACAATATCTTTAACATTTACTTGTACGTAGTTTAAAAGACGCTACGCAGTTTCTTCAATACTAGACATATATATTCCCGCCTGGCGAGGGTTCGCACAAAGACAAATTCGTTTGAAAACGAAAACGCGCATTGTTTTCATCCAAAATGCGTACCTTTGAAAACCTTGTCCAGGGAGGCGATATACGAAAACGGAGCCCTATCATATCAGTGGGGACAGTAAAAGCGGGAAACAACGTTGACTTAGGCTCCGTTAACACTACACCGGAGGAATTTCGAAACGAAGGTTTCACTCTAAAAGCGCATGAAATGTTTTACGACCATACTAGTGAAACATTACGCCTGAGAAATTTGAAAACGCAACAATCACCGGTCATTTCGGATTTGTGTTTGAAGAAAACTCGGTCAGGGAAATCGTATAATTATATCTTGAAGCCATCGCGTGGCAGCGTTTTGGAAAAAGCTCCGTTTTCAAAATGTTTTTCGTCCACAGGAAAACGAAAAGCCGGCGTTTTCGAATTCCGCCGGTTTGAAGAGAGGATTAGCGGGACGGTAGGCCTTACCGTCAGGAAAAAACGGGTAACCCGAAAACACTGACCTCCAGTCCGCGGACCCCCACAACGGACCGGGTCCGCGGACTACCCTACGAACCGGTCCATGGACTACCCCTACGGAGCCCCTCTACGGACCACCCCAAAATAGGGTAAAAATAATAAATAAAGATTTCACTTATGGGTTGTCTAACAGGTTCAGACTCGTGTCGGTGATTTTTCGACTGTTACACTGTGCAAATGTAACAGACTTGGGTTTTTAACACCCCACACCCCCTTCCAAAAAAAATGCCTAAAAGCTGTTTTCAGCCTAAGGAGATGCCGATGGTAAGAAGGAAAGTTTTTACCTTCCATTCGTGGCTCAATCTGGCTATGGAAGATATATTTTTGGGCCGTTTATTCTTGTTTGTATCTGTTATTCCGCTGAGTAAATTGTGAAGCCTGGAACGAGTTCACGAACCCACGGGAGGATGGGCTGAGCAAAATGGCAGAGGGAAACGAGCACAAATTTCGAGGCTTCCCGGACGCTTCCCTGCACGCGTCTTTCGGTTTTGACGTCACTAAAATTCAAGCCACAAAACTATTGATCTTCCTGAGATTTTACTTTAATGATGTATAAGAGCTGCTTAAACCTAATCGTACAAATTTTCGCTCCAAATGGGTTCTTGGTTTTGTGATACACTACGCTTGAATTTCTAAGCTTTTGCGTGACGCGGCATTTACATGACGGCCAAGAGAGTTGTCATGATGGTTAAAAAAGTGACTTGTTTCGGGGAATTTGGCCATCTGAACTGTTCATGTCTTAGAAAAAGTATTATTTTAATGTTTTAGAGTTCCTCGAGGGATAAATTCACGCTTTTGTAGCAAAACTCAGTGACAGATGTTTCTGTTGGTTTCCGGCCGCCATGTTGGTGCCCATACGGATGGGCACCAGCATGGCGTCTCCATACAAATCTCTATAAATTTGGGTAAAAAATTTCTCCGCATATCTTGCGAAAGAGAAACTGCTGTGACCAGAATCTTGGCGAGAGTCTTTGCATATTTACCTTCTTTCATTTCCCAGATTCTGGACTTGATCTACTGAACGGTTTTGATTTTTATTTTGATCTATTTTGAATGGCTTGACACTGAAAACCAGCAATACTTTATGGCCAGAGCAAAGGAAATGGCAATGTGTAATTATATAAGTTGCACCGGAGCCTGAATCCAGGTCTGCCCATTTGCACAATGTAACGTTCGAAATTTCGCCGTCACGAGTAATCTATTAGGCAACCCGTAACTGAAATATTTATTTATTACTTTTATGATATTTTGTGGGGTAGTCCGTTGAGGGGGTCCGTAGGGGGAGTCCGTGGACCGGTCCATAGGTAGTCCGCTGAACCGGTCCGTAGTGGGGGTCCGCGGACCGGGGGTCAGTGTTTTCGGGTTACCCGAAATAAACCTCCGTTATCAAATTCCTTCGGCGTTGAGTGGAGTCTTCACAACAAGACAGGCTGTATACTCGTGTGGTAATTGACTAAGTTTTTGCAGTTTTATGTAAGTGAATTAAGTTTTCAACCAATGCGCTTCCGTCTTTGCCCCTTTCGTTTCTGAATACTCTCCAGTCTTCCACGGATGAAAATGACATCTTGTTCCCAGGTTTTTAAGCGATGCTTTTCAACATGGCGGAAGTTAACATACCAACATGTACATACGACTTGTCTTGAAGATTATTTACCATTTCCCGTTTATAAGAAGCATTTCAACGTTAAGAATAAGAAACAAAAATGGAAGGAAAAAGCCAAGATACTGCTGGGGAACCGGAAAAGGGGGATTTTACAAAGCCTCAAGCACCTACAGAAAGGAAAGTTTTGGTAGGTTAAACTTTCTTAAAGCTTCATCGTTCCAAACCAGAAGTTGAGATTGTTCCTCTTTCTTTCGTCCACTGCCAAGACAAACTAGGTTACATGTAGCCGAGGTAGCGAACTCGGCCTGTGTGGAGCGATCTAACTTTTGGTGGGAGCGAACTGACTTGGAGCGACATAACCATGGAGCGAAATGGCCGTAATTCGAATAAAGCTGAACAAAGATAAACTTTTTAGCTTGGCTTTATGGTTGCAAAATCTTCTTTTTATCTTAACGATGTTTGGTAAACATCCTACGTTAAGAAAGGCAGAAATTCTAGTCAATTCTAGTAATAATTAACTGGAAATAAAGTTCAATTATATCAACATTGGCAATTACATGCACAAGTTCAGTCTGTAAGAAGATTACTGATATTTAAGGTAATTCCTCTGAAATAAAAGTTACAATAGATTTTTTGTTCAAACTTTGTCCACTGAATATTTATCGTATGATAACTTCAATTTTGAAATAAAAAAGGGGGGTGCCCATGCTCATTAAAGAGCAGTGAGGCATTGAAAATGCCCCATTTTGGCATTATTTAATGCTTATCATAAGAACGCATTCCCAGTAATTGTAACATCTTTGTGAGCCCGGACTCATAAGAACACGCATTAAACTACAGTCAATACATTGTGTCGGACACAAATAACCATTTTAAGTTTGATTCAGACAGAAAGCTAAATCCTTGGTTAAAAATTTGAACTAAATTTCTTGACGTGGTTACCGACTGCCAAATAGAAAAGACCACCGTGTATCTGCTATTTTTCTTATTTATTCAATTTTCAGCAATAGAAATTAGATCAGTCTTTTCTCATGCAAAGCTTATGATTAGTTGATTACAATGAGTAGAAAAAAAAATTGGGGTGCCCGTGCTCGTTGGTGAGCTAGAGCCATTTTTCAACTGACAGAGCTCAATATCAAGGCAATTCCGTCATGTTTTCAATGTGCGCGTGCACGAGCGCGCGCTAATGACGCCATAAATTATGCGCAGTAAGGATGCGCAATGCAAATATGAGGAATGACCTTAAGCTTACATGGTTAAAATGCTGGTAGATTCGATTCACTGCTTGGAATTCGGTCCGCTATTTTTCCCTGTGCTATAAATGCGGTTGATATATATTTCTACTGATTAATTAAATATTATGCAAGATTTCCTGTCACAAGCTTTGTACCTCTGTCTAGGTTTTTGTGCATTATTCTTGATAAAAACAGAATTCATTGTGTTTATTTTTGCCTATGCTATTTCTTTTGCTAAGAAATGGCTTAATTATATTATTCTAGATGTGAAGGAAATCAGCCCTTTTGTTTATAGAATCTAGTGAATAATTATTTGCAAAGTGCCTGAAAACATTTCAGGGTTTTGTGATTTGAACTCATGATCTCAGTGTTAGTATTAAAGGAGCTCAGTCACAGTTTGCACATTTTGAAAAGTTTAGCCTAAATTTTTCAAATTCATCATTTGCAATCCGTGTCAATCTTCGCCATCCTTGACCATCCTTGTTCCTTTATGGTTATTATCTCTTTGATGTTTTTCTATCTTAGTAGACTATTATTTTCAGGTTTCCTTCCATTTAAGGGAAAGGAGATTTTGTACGTGACCAAAAAAAGACAAAACACCGTGACTGAGTTCCTTTAAGTATATATACCAACAATACTTGAAAATTTCCTTGAAATTGCATTTGTTAGCCTAAAGGCAAGTGTGATTTGAAAGAATTTACACACGAGTCGGGAGTGATAGTTGAAAATTTTCTCAAATTTTTCACAAGCCTTCAGGCGAGTATAATTTGACAGAATTTTCAAATAACATGTTGCACAAGTCATTAGGCAAGGGTTATTTGAAAGAATTTTCAAATATCATGTGTTATGTAAATCCCTAATCGGTTGAGCGTTCATACTGTACAATAATATTACTCATTTACATGTATTATATGACTGAGAAAATTATGAATGCAAGATTAAGAATTAGCAATAAATTGGCATGCTCGCAGTGGATCACAACCAAGTATTTTTCTCAGTCATACAATAAAATAATGATTAATTTCCATCCTAATGAGCTATTATTGCTATAAACTATTTAACCCTAATTATTCCAGGATCAACTGTGTGATTCGGTTCTTAGCCAGTTGGGTGTCCAGGCATCCTGTAGATACCCACTTTGTAAAGAAAATTGTTTTATTTTTTAAATGTTTCTTTATAAATTGTTCATTTGAGCAGACCCTATAGGACATTTAAGATGCCCACTTTTCAAATCCTGACTAAAATAACATAATTTTGTTAGTGATGTGAAGTTTATATGAAATAATTCATATATGAACTGTGGTTGTAGATGAAAGTGAAGAATGATCATCGCAGTAAATTTTCCAATTTAAGCAATTGGAAAGAAGGATCCCTAATCATTTCACATCATTTCACTACTTACGGGAAGATATGAACTCAATAAATTGACCTTGCTCCCAATGTGTGGCTTCATAGCTCAGTTGGTAGAGCATCGCACCGGTATCGCGGAGGTCACGGGTTCGAATCCCGTTGAAGCCCTGATTTTTTCAGGCTCCTTCTTTCCAATTGCTTAAATTGGAAAATTTACTGCGATGATCATTCTTCACTTTCATAATTTTGTTAGTTGTGTGCTTATGAGTTCCAGATGGTTCTACTGCTGTTTGAACCATGAACCTTGGCTTCAGAGAGTGCTTTCACCCTGAAACTGAGCTTATTACCAAAAGATCTGTGACCAACACATCTATGAGGTCATTTGATAAGACACTTGATAACTAATAATCTTCTAAGTACTTTTTGCAAAACTCAGTTTAATCCCCCAACAGAATTGATTAGTACTATAGACACCAAACCACATAACTGTATGCCATTGAAATGCCATGTTATATTTTTTTTACAGGCATCCAAGATGGCTGAAGTCAGCTCAACTGCTATTGTGAAGTACTCAGCTCAAGAAGTTTTGCCTTACTTTAAACTGCAACAGGTTTGTAAAATATCTATCAGCATCTCTTTTACTATAAAAAGAAACTTTAAATATGGAAATGCTTAAGACTAATTAACATTCATTTCTTTGAGACAGAGGAATTTTTGAACGTGGACAGTACACAGTTAATTCTGCCTGTCGTTTAAAAAAAATCTGTCTAACAAACATTTTCTTTACCCAAGCAGTTTGGTTTTGTCTACCTTTCAAGATCAGGAATAGCAGCTGTTAGCTTGAAGGATATTTTTGTTCCCTTTTTCTCTACTGTGAGGCTGAAATTTACTTCAAATTCATACATTTTGTGTAGGATACTGACTTGAATGTTGCTCCTTCAAACTGGTTGCGAGATGGAAGGTTTTCTGATGTTAATCACCACAGACGGGACCCTGTCGAATTCTCAAGGTATAACTCTATTTTATTTTGCAACAATATTCTAATATACAGTATATATTTAATATAAGACACTTATGTTTTGTTAAGCCACTGAGTATTTCTTTAACATAAGTAGTAAGTGTATAATGAATGTTTTATATCAAATCTAATACCATTTTCAAGCTACCATGAACGGCCAACTTTTTTCCACATTGTTCCACGCTTAAAACATTCAAGTTTGTCTGGACAAACTGTCACGTTTTTTAATTGAACCAATTAACGTTTAGAGCGTGAACACGTCAAGTTTTGACAGCCCCGCCTGAATATTTCTACACGTGAAACACAGGTTTTGAAAATGTTACGTCGAGTTTTTTGTAACTTAAGTGCAGCTCCCTGAAATAGATAAGAATAGAAACTTCGAAATTTCCAAAGGGTATTAAATCTGTGAACTGAAGAAATCAGCTCGTGGAATTTGAGAATCGTCATGGTTGTACAGGACCAATTTTTTTATATTCTAACAGTTTGCGTGACATCTTGAGCTGGAGAATATGTAATGGCAGGTGTTATGTCATGACAAAAACTCGCCAACTCGTTGTTTAATGTCAAGCTGCTGCGAGGGTTTGGCGGTTATCTTTTGCGGTTTTATCTCGCATCTGATTGGTAGCGAAACAATAAATATTCCAGAAATTTCCTCTGGTTTTCATGGTTTTACGGGAAAGACTATAAAAGAATCGGAGTTACCCTTTCCATCGAGTAATATGAATATACAAGCTTGACTTGCACAACCGACGTGGTTTACAGTACAGCTGGCGAATGTACTTTAGAATGTTACATGTACAAAAAACTCGACGCCAACGTTTTCAAAACCTGTGTTTCACGTGCAGGAATATTCAGGCGGAACTGTCAAAACTTGACATGTTCACGCTCTAAACGTTAATTGGTTCACTTAAAAAAGGCGACAGTTTGTCTAGACAAACTTGAATGTTTTAAGTGTGGAACAACGCGGAAAAGATTTGGCCATTCATGGTAGTTCGAAAATGGTAGTAATGGGACTTCCAAAAACATATGCACAAGTCAACTTGCTTTTGGGCTGCTTTTTGTGAACAGGTCATAGGTTTGAATGTCTCTGAAACCTGTTGAAAACTTTTCAGTATTGTCTTTCCAACCATATTAACTCTCAATAAGAAGTAACAGAACTGCAATTTGTTTTTTCATTTGCATTCAATTTGTTTATTTTTCTTTCTTTTTTTCCATTTGCAAGTTTATTTTCATTTTGCATGTCATGAAATCCTATGATTTCATATATATTTGGCATGGCTGATCACTATTACAAGTACCTAGTTTCTGTTTATTTCTTGAGTTTATTAGCGGAGTTATTTACATAGTTAAATGCTTCTAAGTACATTGTTTCAAGAGTAGTATGCACTGTAAGCACACAGGATTTAAAACAAGGCAAAAAAAAAGTAGAAAACCTGATGTGCATGCAGATCCTTGAGCATTTTCTAAGTCATTACTCTCTTTTTATTTGTAGTTTTGGCATGGCTCACAGTTTTGTTGATTCTATTGGTGATGTTGATGTGATATCTGATGCTGAGGTGAATAATTGAAATAAATAACAAATATTGCACTTGTCTTTGAGATGTTAAGTACTTTATGTAAGATGTTAATTTAAAAATGAATTTCTATTTTACCTATGAAGCTCCTGATACTCTAAAGTCATAATTTTAGTTTGGTTCTCAGTGTCAAAATAACTATCTTGAAATTGAACATGGAACACAGCCATAAATTTGAAATAGAAAGTTAAAAACTTAGCCATCATGGTTCACGTTCTGAGGACAACGCAGAATAAGGTCATTTCACATTGTTGATTGTAGAGAACAGCAAAGAAATGTACCAAGAATTTTATCATTAGAAAATGCATGAGTACAGCCATTGTACTGCTCATTAAACCTTTTGTTTAGCAACGTTGCTGTTGCTATAATTGTGTTTTTCTTAAACTCAGGGGTTTCATTAAGGGCTGGGCACCGGGCAAATTGACCAGTTATGAGGACAATTTTGCCCAGCTGGTTTGACCATCTGGCCGAGAGTTTTTCTTACAAAGAGGTTCAGTTCTAATAGTTTTGCCCACCTGTGAAAGCCAGTTACCCTCCTGGTGAAAACATTAATGAAACCCCTGTAAACTGCCTTTTAAAATTACATGTACTAGACATTGATCACTCAGTTAATTAAAACTCATTCCAGAAGTTTTGTGATTTTTTTTTTCTCTTTCAATATATTTGTCATAGAACATCAAGAAGTTACTCAAAATACCCTACAGGTGAGTACTTAATACTTAATAATGTGTGATGAATAAATCAGAACATTCAATTTATAGTGATGCATGTCACTATTAAAAATGTTTTAATTTTTTAAGCAAAAAATAATACACTGAGAAGTAAAATTGAAAGGCCGCTTGCAAGAACGTCCCCTAGATTTTTCGGCCATTTTTGAAAGTGCTTAAAACTAGCTGAATTTTGGCATGTGGGCTTCGTTTCACCTGAGAAACATTGCTCTGAAGTTTTTTTCGCTGGGTTGCTTTTCGTTCTCGAGAAATAACGTATGCAAAAAAGGCACACAGGTTGGAAAAACCGTGTGGTTTATTGCATACACAATATCTCGAGAACGAAGCGAACTTTAGCGCGAAAACTACAGGACATTGCTTAACATACCTGAACGAAACTGCATGCGAAATTTGGAGCGTTTTCGACAAAGTTCACCTTTGATTAAAATACCTGACGTCCTTTTCCCGCCGAATCCTTCAAATAAACGAAGCCGGGCCTTTGTTATGATAAACAGAGCCGATCCTTTGTTATAATAGCCAAGCCAAGCCTTTGTTATAAGTCAAAGTCTCGCCTCGGTTTATTATAACAAAGGATCGGCCCGCCGCGACCGCAAGGACTTTGATTTTACTTAGAAACCAGCAAAATGTCAATTTCACGCAGCTTATATAAGCTCAAATTTGTTGATTTCAGGTCAAAAGTGCTTAAAATGTTCACTCATGTTAACGCGTGACGGCAAGGATGTTGATTTCTCTTAGAAAGCAGCAAAATGTCAATTTTACGCAACATAAAAGCTCAAAAATGTCGATTTTAGGTCAAAAAAGGTTTAAATGTTGATTTCATGTTAACCCGTGACGGTAAGGATGTTGATTTCACTTAGAAAACAGCAAAATGTTAATTTTATACAGCGTATAAACTCAGAAATGTTGATTTCAGGTCTAAATAGGTAAAAATGCTGATTTCACGTTAACGCGCAACAGCAAGGATGTTGATTTCACTTAGAAAACAGCAAAATGTTAATTTCACGCAACGTATAAGCTCAAAAATGTTGATTTCAGGTCTAAATAGGTAAAAATGCTGATTTTACGTTAACGCATGACGGCAAGGATGTTGATTTCACTTAGAAAACGGCAAAATGTTAATTTCACGCTGCGTATAAGCTCAAAAATGTTGATTTCAGGTCTAAATAGGTAAAAATGCTGATTTTACGTTAACGCATGACGGCAAGGTTGTTGATTTCACTTAGGAAACAGCAAAATGTTGATTTCACGGTGCGTATAAGCTCAAAAATGTTGATTTCAGGTCTAAATAGGTAAAAATGCTGACTTCACGTTAACGCGTGACGGCAAGGATGTTGATTTCACTTAGAAAACAGCAAAATGTTAATTTCACGCAGTGTATAAGCTCAAAAATGTTGATTTCAGGTCTAAATAGGTAAAAATGCTGATTTCACATTAACGCGTGACGGCAAGGATGTTGATTTCACTTAGGAAACAGCAAAATGTTGATTTCACAGTGCGTATAAGCTCAAAAATGTTGATTTCAGGTCTAAATAGGTAAAAATGCTGATTTCACGTTAACGCGTGACGGTAAGGATGTTGATTTCACTTAGAAAACAGCAAAATGTTAATTTCACGCAACTTATAAGCTAAAAATTGTTAATTTCAGGTCTAAACAGGTAAAAATGTTGATTTCACGTAACGTGTGACGGAAGGGATGTTGATTTCACTTAGAAAACAGCAAAATGTTAATTTCACGCAACGTATAAGCTCAAAAATGTTGATTTCAGGTTTAAATAGGTAAAATATGGCGGCCGGAAAATAGTGTTAACATCTGGAACTTACTTTGGTTATCTGGGACAATGATTATCTGCACTGAACAAATAAACATCAAATAAGCACTTTTCTAAATACAGCAACGTCTTAAATGGCTAAAAATCACGAGATAAATACATATGTTTCGACAAACGTGATCGTAGCTTTATGTCACGCACCGCCTAACAGATTAACAAATTAACCCGTCTGCGCAACGTACGGGTCTCCATACATCTGCATGTCCGCTGATCCCAGAAGTTCAAAACACTACAAATCATGCCGATATGAAATAAAATCAACGCAACCTGGATCACAGATCTATGTTACAATCGATCGCTACTTGTTGGCCATTATTACCTTTAAATGAAAAAAGCCGAAACAATCTAGTTACCAGTTCGAGAAACGCGAGCAGAACGTGATCGCAATGCATGCCGGGAAGGCTCTTTACACCTCGTGCGCGGGAAAACATGGCGGTTGATACAAGAGAAATTTTATCACTCAAAAACCAGTTCTCGCTTTCCAAACTTTGACACTAGCAATGCTTGGCAAATGGGCCACAACTCACGAGAGGGTATTTTTCTTGGGCAAGAACTGCTCTTGGACTTTGCTGCCTGGCTCGATCTGACTTTGAACGCCGATAACACGATTACGGTATATCAGCTACCTTCGAAGTTTCAGAACACATTTTGATTCTTTAAAACGTGCTGATGACTTACGGGTTTATCGAGGCTTTATGATGCCTCTCAACCACCAGGCAGGCACACAAGGTACTTTAACACTATGCTTAAGATATTAGTTGACAGAGTTCTAATGCGGCACATGTCTTTTTCGTTCGATGGTATTTCGTTTGCCGCTCGATCGATTCACGTGTTGTGTTTACGTCACAATAACCGATGTAAACAATCTGTTCCCAGATTTCCGCTCTATATACTATTTTCCTTTGACTTTAAGACAGCTAAGATTCAGTGGAATACACTATAAACAGTCTGCCTGTTTGCTGTTCGACAAAATAATAAGGTTTCTTGTGTTTTTTGTTCAACAAAAGATCTCCAAAAGATGCCGCTTGAAAAACTGAGCTTTTTGCATATGTTATTTCTCGAGAACGAAGAGCGCCCCAGCCAAAAAAAATCCAGAGCAATGTTTCTCAGGTACAACGAAGCCTACATGCCAAAATTCAGCTATTTTTGAACACTTTCAAAATGGCCAAAAAATCTAGGGGACGTTCTTGCACGCGGCCTTTCAATTGTGAAAATTATCAATGAAAATATCAAATGATCCTTTTAGCCTGTCTACAGTTATGTGAGTTTTCATGTTTTATGTTTTGTTTATAAATGTTCAACAATAGTTACTAGACCGATTCTATTTGATGATTTTATGTTTGTTGTATACTTACAGGAATTTTGAATAAGTTATTCAATCTATAAATAGTATTCGTTATATGACGGACTGGTATTATTTTCAAAATTATCTCAGGCTATAATTGATATACTTACTTGTTCATGCAAATTGTTCCAGTATTATGTTAATGGTCGAAAACTAAAAGATCAGTGTTTAGCATTTGCTTGTATTTTAAATCTTTGTTCCAGTGCATCCATTGACTAAATTGAAAGTGAAACTGTCTGCCTTTCACCTTTCACACAGGGCTGTCATTAAGTTTTGAGTCAACTGTAGCCTTGTTCTTCACACCCATAACAAACTTGTTACTTTGTGGGTTAATTGTAAGAACAAAAGGCAAGTTCACCTGAAACATCAAGGGCCTGTCAAACATACTTAACCATAGCAGTTGTTAATATGGGTTATTGCCGTTAATGATAGCCCTGTCATAGCCTACTGAGGGTGGCATTGTTGCCACTGTCCCCAGCTTAGCTCTATATATTAAGTGTTTTTATGATGGGTGGTAAAGTAAACTTGATAAAATTAATTCTAAATTGAAGTTTGTTGCTCTTTATCAGTGGAAAGTATAAACTCCTGATCATTAACTGCATTCAGAATACAATTAACCCAGTTTGTTGTTCAGTTGTTAAGTTTTGAAGGCTTGTACTTTGTATTCATTTGATAGTGTCAA
>NW_028301536.1:14157500-14235000 GCF_042242905.1 Orbicella faveolata | reverse complement strand
TTTCTATCGTCTTAACAGTTGATAAAAGCCCTTTCGTGCTTTCCCACATTTACAATCACGCAATCTAGACAGTCTAGTCAAAGGTTTTACTCACGAACTGTGTTTCATCCTTTAGCTAAACTTGAAAGGCAAACCTACAACAAAACACTGAAGAGGTTCAAAGGAATCCAGAGCAAACTTTTCTTAGCATGTGAAATAAGAGAAAAAAGAAGAGGAAAATTTGTTGGAGTCACTGTAAGTATTTCTGGGGTTTTGTCAGTTCTATTTAAGGTGCTATATCACGGAAATCTAGATATTCTTCTTTTAGATGAGCTCTATAAACTTCAAATTGGCAGGACAAAAGCATAGGCACATAACAGAAGAATAATTTTTGGGTATCATAAATGACGCTTTCATATAAACTGCTGTAAACTTGAAAATATTGGGACAACGTTTTCAAGTTTATACGAATGCAATCCGTTTTAATCTTCTCCAATTTTATGCATGATCCACGCCTCCTTTTGGTTTTACCGTGCTTCGTTTGAGTTCATGTAAAGTTTTCAGCCGCTATTGTGATATTTCAGTTACTACTTTGACCAGTTGTTGAGCGTTGAAGTCGCCCAAAATTGCAAACCTTATATCAAGGACAACGCAGGAGACGATGGGAATATCCCCTTTCTAGCGTTTCTCGCGCGCTTTCCTTCCCCTCCTCCCAGGCCTTCACAGGGTGTAAAGCAGCGAAATGCGCAGATGCTTTATACTTGTTTACGTATTTGAAACCATTTTAAAAACTATTTGCGTTTTTACGTTAGTTACTTAATAATCACAAACGCGGTGAGATTCTTAAACGCTCCACTGAAAAATTTCTACTATATTTATTACTGTTGATAACGTTTTTCTTTCTTTTCACCAACAGCAGCAGAACCTTGATACCAACTCTCTGTTCGTAGAGCACATGGAAGAGAACGGTTATTTGACTTACAAGCCGCTGGATTTCCCGGTACATCCAAACAACACAGGCTATCTCGCCATCAAAGACAATGGCAAGTTTAGAAGAATAGAACGCTCAAAACCAGGAATGCAAGCCTCACAATTCACTTTTCTACCGTCACTTACATGAATGGACAGCAAACACGTGACATTAACTTATACGTAAGACATCAGGATAGAAGAATATGCATTCGTGAGCAACATGTTGAACATGGATAAAACAGAGTATTTGTTCAAGGTAGAAGAGAAAGGAAGAAGATAGAACAGTTCCATAGCTTCCCAGCCATAGTAGTTGTAGCTTATACAAAGAAGGTTTCCGTCGCGATTTTAAGGTGTAAGCGATTTCATTTATCTTCAGCGTCACATTGCCGTCCCACACATGCCAACGGATCTTTAGAAAGTGATTTCCTGAGGCCTTGGGGCGGAGAGTTACATAGTTTATAATTTAATTGAGATTAACTACGGACAATTATTACTTAAAATGATATGTCAATATTCTGCGAGTTAAGGTTTTATTGATACAGTACGGGCTAGTATGTTCATAAAGCGAACGGCAAGAGGTATACTGTGATGTGGGCTGGCATCCCCATTGCGCAGGCGCCATGACTCCATAGCAACTCGCAATTAACGTTTGGCTTGTCTAACAAGAAACCACATATAGAGCAGTTTTCAATTGAGTGTTGTAAAATCAAAACCAAAGTAATCACTCTAGCCAATCAAAAGGACACAGTCAGTACGGTGAACCAATCAAAACTCGAAGTAATTACCTGCAGCTCACTGAAAGTGCGGGAAAACGAGTGCGAGCGAGTCACGATTGGTTTTGGTTTTACTTCTGATTGGATCAAAAAGTGGCGCGAGTTTTTTTTAGCCAATCATGTAGAGTAGTTGATGCAAAACCAATACTTTTCGACACTCAAATGAAAACCGCTCTGTCTTGTGATAAGAGAAAATGAAAAGTTCCAGAAAAGCCGGTGTCCAAACAGACATTGTCACGTGAGAAACTTCTCTTCCGTTGCTTTCTCTTTTTCTTTCATGGTGCGTTGTGTTTATGTGAACGAATTAAATTTTAACTGGCTATGAAATCAAAAAGCAGGTTATGTCTGCGTCAAAATTTGAACACAAGTTAAGATTTATGTCTTATGCACGTTAAACGAAGGCGTCATGTACAGACATGGGGCCTGAAGACACTTTCGCTCGCAAGAAACAAAATTTTAAACATTGTTCTGATTTGTAAAAAAAGATACACAACGAAAATCAATAAGAAATGATTGTGCGCATTCAAGATTATCTATGATTCGCATTGATTTTATAAGTAATTTGGCACAAAGTGCATCTATTTATTTATTTTATATGTAGCTGTTGGTTATTTAAGTGATATAAAGACAAAAACGATAAATGGTTGTTTTCTTGTATAGTAATGGCATGCTGAATTTTTAAGAATTAAGAAGACAACATTACATGAGTGAAACCTTTCCCTCTACCAGGATCTATTGTCTTTCTCATCTCTCATTCTCTGAACAACTTTTAAGAGGATAAGCAGGTTTAATCCTCCCATCTGGAAATATCTTAAATATAGAACTCAGTTAACAAATTATAACGCAAGTGCGAAAATCGACCGAAGAGAATATAAAGAGCTATCCGTATTTGTCAAAAAAAGATGAAAAAAAAAAAAAAAAAAAAAAAAAGGAACGGTATCCATTTTAAGCACATCTAATCCGCTTTCCTTTGAAAGGTTTTTTCCATGAAAAAGAGTCAACGTTAAGAAAATCAGACAAAAAATGCTACTTAGGTTTTTAAATTACACTTCAGGAGATCACTTGCAAATCTTGACCAATCTTCTTTAACTAATGGATTGTAATTCCTCGTATATGATCGGTTCTCTCATTAGCTGTCTATTCGCTGTTAGTATAAATCTGTTAGCGTTCTATCACGACTGCCGTTCTCTGATTGGCTACGCTACCCACTATCTATTTTGTGATAGATAGTGAGTGGCTTAGCAGTGTGCCCTTGTTAACAAAATGACGGCCGCTTTTTGGCGTTTTTGAAGTGTCTTTGAAGAGGATTTAGATAAAGTTTTGAACGACTAGTAAATCTATACTAATAAAAAATTAGATTATGAACTCGAGATTTCTATGCGTGACAGTTGACTCGGGCTGCGCCCTCGTCAACTATCCGGCAAGCGACAGAAATCTCGAGCTCATAATCTAATCGTTTAATAGATAGAAGACGATCGCGAGGGCGTTGCACTTGAAAAGGAAAATTCTTCTTGATTTTTGATTGAAAAAATAAAAAACTTTTCCGGCTGTAATCCTTTGAAGTGTCTAGAAAGACAGTTAAGCACCCTGGTTTTTCTACTTGCTCAGAAAACATTCGTGGTCGTAGTCCAACTGTTAAAGAGCTTCATCTTAGAAACATTTCTGCTAGGTCCGGAGGTACATAATGAAAGCAATAACCGGTTACACAGTTTCACTGAACTCCCACGCGCACATACAAATTGCAACAGCACTGAAATTTTTTTTATTGCAAACAGTGTTCGTATTAACTAAAATAGACTTTTGGTGCTTCTTAACGACATGACTTCTTGGTCTCACCCTGCAAAAACACACTCTTTGATAAAATTAATTAATTAATTTTGTATTTATTAGCTGTCTTTCGTGCCCTACGTTTATAAAAATTTCTGTATAAAAAATTTTCTTATAAAACTGGCTGCGACCAGGAGTAGAAGTAACACCTTGACATAACAGCATCTCCACCGGAGACAAACTACTATCTATTTCAATCTTGTTCAACCTGTTAGCTAAACAGGTTTACTGAAGAATGATCGAAGACGTTGAGGCGTGGTCAGTCTACCCTTACCTTCCCGTCCGTAACAAACGAGGCGAGAGGGAAGAGGTGAGGGGAGATCGGAGTTGTTGAGCTTAGATAACCAGAGAGTAAATTCTAAAACGTAAGCACGGCCGCAGTCGTCTAAGAATTCATCAAAAAAATATATTTACAATTTGGATCGGTCGGAGCAAACCTTTAAAACTGATCAGACTCTGAGAGTCAAATGTTTGAGTCCTGTTGAAACATTGTGTGTGATCATTTAAATGAAAGTCAATAGGAGGAATGTATTTCATGTGGTGTTTATCCCTAAATAAGAAGGTTCTGACATCTACGGGTGAAGAAAATGTCTCACTAATGACAACCTCTAAAGCAAATGACAAAGTGTTTTCGAAAATTTAACATCTTAATTACACATTCAGATATTATTCTACTTCTGGGTTTTTAAATTAAATCATTTCTATAGTATAAGTAGAAAGAAGGACGTTTGTCGCAAATAGAATCGAAAATATGTGAAATTTGCAAGCCCAAACGTCATGATTTCAGATAAATACTATTTCTGGAAAATAGTGTCCGAGGATGCTGACGAAATTCCCCGTAATAAGTAACTGAATAAATAGCGCATGCTAATGAGGCCCTTATCTTGGTACTCTGTAGAGCCCCATCACATGACAGGCGTTGTGATGTAACTTCCACTTGAATATCCGAGCGTGTCCATGCAGACTGGTAACGAGCGCGTGGTGTCGCCATAAGTGTTGCCAAATCTGAAACGTCTCTCTGTGAAAAGAAAGATATAGAGAAAGGCTCTGATAAATGAATAAGAAAGTAGATAAAAAATAAGTCAAGAATTGAATTTTCATTTCCTATTCTGCAACTCCAAGGACGCTTTAAACTTGCGTGATGTATTAATTCACTTTTTGCGATGCGTAAAGGAGTTACGTCACGGCTTGCCCATCTTGAAAAGTTTTGCCTAAATTTTTATTAGGAAAATTCTTCGTTTGTAGTCCTTGTCAATCTTCACCATTCGTTGCCATCCTTGTTTTGCTACGGTTCATTTATACTCTCTTCGGTGGTATTCTTTCCTAGTAAACTGCTAATTTCAGCCGAGTTTTCTTCAAGGTAATTTTGATAAAAATAAAAAAAACTCTGAAAGAAAACTGTGGTCCCTGACTGACGTTTTTACTTTGGAACCGAGAGTTCATTAATACATGTGATCACGATAAAGCAGTAGGAAGTTTACACCACTGATCCAGGTAGGCAAACGAAAAAGTCGCTTCAATTCCTATCATCTTCAGTTGATAACTTTGGAGGCTCAAGTCAGCTCTGTGTGTTTACTCACGTGGTATGTAGCCTGTATATTTTGGTTTCATTCCTATTTTCCTGTACAGTGTTCCGTGCTCTGCGATCAGCGGTTTTACAGTCGCCTCTGGTAATCTACAGAAAGGGAGAGGTTTGTGTGTTATTTATAGATAACAAGAACATACAGTCATACCGTCTCTAAGTTTTGAGAGTGATTGGCTTAGAACTAGTGATATTTTTAGCTCTGGAATATGAAAACTAAAATGTTCTTTCTCTTCGAACTTAAAAATGAGACTTTAAACTTTGTCAGAGGTGGAGGAAATTATTCTACTCCAGGTTGAGACAGCCATAACGCTTTGCATAACGACCTAAGCTCAAATTTGGTCCGTCCAGAATAAAACATAACTATAACCTTTTTTAATATCTTGTTTACCTAGTGACGTCAATAGCCTGAGTGGCCAGGCCTTCCTGTTTATTGCGCATTTCAAGAGAGTCCGTAAAGCCGTCCTTAGTCCAGGTAGCGTATCTAGTACCCAGGTCGTGTTCTCGCCTCCGCGGTACGTAACCCGTGTAGCCTGGTAACGGCGCCTCACAAAATTCCCGATGTTCACCTGTGCGATAACAACAAACACGTTGTGTTGGCAAGTTTTTATCATTATGAACACTATAACAAAAGCCTATGGCAACAAAATTAACATTATAAAATGGCTACGCTCTGCTTTTTCACGAACTCTCACTAACATTGATTCCAAAGAAGAATTTATTCTATAATCATAAGACCAGGCAATTTTATCGTTCACCAGCTCATTCTACGTGCAACCGACTTAACTGAGATATAACGAATCATGGGAAGAGATTGGAAACCACCACGGAATCGAGGGCAAGTGGCTCATAACTTTGCCACCGATCTTCCGGCATGGCTTGTTGTCTGCAGCACAGAAAAGCTTTCACAGTGCGCGATGAGCTGAGAGAGCCCATGAAAACGCAATATACACATCGACAAATATTCGGTAGAACCATTTGCATAAGTTGCCTCATTTAAGCAAGAGTACATTTTTTTCAATGGACCACTTTCTTGAACTAATCAAGTTCGAATATCAGACTAGCAGCATGTTTGTCAGTAATCCATACTTACTAGGGAAGTACCCTTTAGCGTATTTTGGTGTCAGATCAGGGTAGTTCGTGGGTTCTCTGTAACTCGGTACAGGCTTCAGCTTTGGATGACTGTACACAGATTTCTTCAAGTCATCTTGTTCTATTCTGTGATTCTTGTCCTTCTTCATGAAATTGCTAACGGCTTGTTCTGTCGCTTCTCTGTATCGGGAACCGTAAAGAAATCGCATTGTGGGAACATAACCTAAATATAACACAATACATGGTTAGTGAGTGGCAGGTCTCCCACTTGGAGATCAGGTCTTGATTTATAACTTCCTAATGCAAACAAAATTTTCCCTTATAGCATTTTTAACTGGTTTTTATCAAAAGTTTTCGCAAGCTACCGGGATTAAATCGGCGAGAAAAAGTGGTTTTGTGGGTCTTGCCCCAAATCGTTTTCTTTGCTTGTCGCTTTTGCTAAATCTTCGCGAAACTCCAGCAAAGGTTTCGTTTTTCATGCTCCAATAAAAACGAGGCGAGGACTCGAGACCGCCATCCCGACTGTTCTCCGAAAATTGTCGGCCGCCTTCGGCCTGGTTCTTCGTGTTGTCTTAGAAACTTCCGCGTAAAAACTGCGGGCTTTATGAAGATCACAAACCTGCAGGTGGAGCATATTTTCATATAAATGGTTTCACAAGAAGGCTTGTTTTAACACAGAGGAAAAAGGCAACTCAGAAATGGCCTATTTTATTCTAACTACGGAAAATCCGAATACACTTAATCATAGTTTTTTTTTTGCCGTTTAGATTAAAGAGAATGCTTTTATGGGAGCGCAATTTAATTCAAATAAGGATTTCAACTGTCAACCTTTTAAGACCTCTTTTTACTTCAAATTGAGTTTTTAAATCCTTATCACACGTAAGTAAAGCTTCACTGATTAAGCATGCCTTAAGTGTGAGTAATAAGATCTGTTGGTACGTGACTTTCGATAAGTAATCGAAACAGTCTTAGTTGTTGAGGATTTATCTCTCTATGGGTTAGAGTACATATCTGGTTTTTGAAACTGAATGCACTTTCATTTATTGTTTATATATAAATTTGTCTACTTTTTAGAAAATTCTGAAATGACTCAAAGCCGAAACTTTCTGAGTTATAAAAATCATTGTAATATCGGTCTTAGGCCCCGAAACTAGTTCAAAACTCACTGAAGGCAATGACCACGTGGTACTAAGTTTTTTTTTCCTTGCCAATTCGTAATGACCAAACCAAACCAATGTACTTGAGGCTACAGTGAGCTGCAAATGCCTTTTGAAGTAGCGGCTTGCCAAAACAAAGGAAGAACAATAGAGAACGCAAACGAAGGCATGGGAATAACAAAAGAGATTCTTTGGTATTAATGAAGTTTTAAGTGTGTAAAGAAATGATATTGTGTTCGTATTGCCTGTGTAATATGGAACCATGGCTGCTGTCAGTTTGTTGTCCCCATTTGGTTGTGGTAGATATGGTATTCTCTCCCGCGGGTCTGGTAGAGTCATTGGAACAAGTTTCTCATTTCGCATGTGTCTCTGCGGCAAAGAAAACAACAAATTAGTTTTCAAACAACTAGTCGTGCACGTATATTGAATTAAAATTAAGATAACAAAGCTACCAAGCGGTCAGTAACAGAATGAATTAACTAACATGTGCTAAAAACGTGTTAGCATCTTTCGTCGATGTTTCATCTATCTTTGCCTTACGTCTTGAAACTTTGCTTTCCAAGCAAGTAAGTCAACGTTTGCGATAGAACATTGCAATTATCTTGTAATGCTAAATATGCGTTTTTCCTCAAAATCCACTGGCGAGGGTTCCTTCAAAATTTTATCATACAATTTCACGCGTCAATGAAACAAGGATACTGTACTTATGGTCGTATACAGGTTTTGGTGTTTATAAGAAACACTTTTAGAGCAAATACTCATTTAAGAAAAAAAATGACCCTATAATGCGTTAAGTTGTTTCTTTTGTTTGGTAAAGTTTAGCGAACTTTGTTTAAAATGAATCTTTTATTTATTATATTTACTTACTGTAGTGAGTTTGTCTGTTGCTATCCCATATGTGTGTCCACATTCATATTTCAACTGGGGACAGTACCCTCGGTATCTGGAATGAGCAAAATATCAGTAATCATTAAATTTGCCGGTGAGAGTTCCTAGCAACCTGCTGTGTAAAGTCTGAGATACATGACGTTTCTAAGCATGTATTAAAGATCAACCTGGACCAAATTAACCAGTTTATTCTTCGGTAATTTAGAGCTGGGGTTGAACTACAGTAAGGAGAAAAAAAATTGGCATAAAATATTCTTGTCCGTCACAGCCAAAAGTAGCTTTAGGCAGGAACTTTATTGTTTTACCCTGCCGAGGCTTTTTCTCGTCATCATTCCCTGGTTTCTAGTAAAAAGTTAACTATTAAGGCTTGGGTCTTTAACTGGCTTAATAAACACAGAGGAGTTGTTTTTCGCTTTCTATTTTTAAAATGTATTTCCAATTCAGTTTTTCCTCTTCCGAAACGTTAGACTTCAAGTCGTCGTACGATAAAGTACAATCTTAACTGAAGTACTTCATATGCTTCATCTCTTCATCGAATCAATAATTCATCCACGATAGATGCTCAATGTTTTACGCTTCTTCAGTATGTATCGTGAACGTTTTCTTAGTTTAGCCGAACGAATTGATTACTCTCGTTATCAACTGCTGTGTTCGACTTGTTGTACTTTCTATTTACACCATATACTACCATTCAAAAGTGTCACCGATCTAAATGAGTCACTTAATGCCGAACCGACGCTATCTCAAACTAAGATAAAATCAGTAATTAATAGTTTTCTACTCACCCAGGCAAATTGCTAGCTTTATGCGGATTCGTCAACTCGGTAAAACCCATTTTTAACGCGTCAATCTTCGACTGCGGTCTGTAGATTCTGTTGAATTACTGAGCAAACTTTTCAGCTGTGCTTCGTTGTCAAGGTACACAATATCCCGTTGAGATGGGAAGAATAAACACCATAATGCCCGGTGAATACGTAATGTACCTTTGAAGCGGTGTACAAAGAAACACGCGTTCTGCACCAATAGGATCGCTAGGCGCGCAGTTGATAAGTAAACTATGCACAAAAGGTGTCATTTACCGTCTAAGTTGACTCCTTAAGTGTTAGTAGTGACAGCTGAAGTGAAAGTTTATGTAAATTTTGCCAAACACACAACTCGTTGAATTTACAATCAATTCGGTTAAAAACCTTTCATTTATTCCGCGCTGGCTCTTTCTTGCATTTGCCAGTGAGCAATTCCTGGTCGTCGAGATGCGTTTAGGGCTATGCCGTTCTTTCAGACAAAGGAAAAATTCAAGAAAAAGTGTCAAATATTTTAAGGAGGTCGGCTTGTTAATTTACAAGAGACTTAGTAACTGAAGCATTAAACGATGAAGCTCTCGAGCAAACATCAACGAATCGTGGGGTAATAGTTAAATGCATTCTCAGTTCTTGTAACATTTGCAAATGAAACTTTGTCAAGTTATACAGGACCAAACGTTCAGTAAGGTTGACTCAGTAGACCTCAGTAACCGTAAACGGAATGCAGTCCCGGAACGACAGTCGACATAACAGAGCAATCCCTGAGAAAATTTGTCAGACAGATCATGACTCAAACTGTTGTTTCATTACTGCCGTTTCACTCTCAAAGCATATGGATCAAAGAATTATTCCAACATAATAGTCATAGTACTATAGAGGCGAAATCAATCTTGAATCAGTTAAATTCAAAAATTGCTTGCACTTCTCGAAACTTTCCAGAGTCGGTTTCAGATACGCTTTTAAAAAGAAAGAGGCGGAGGTGGCCGGGTTTTGGGTGAAGATCAGTGAAGAATGAAGCTTTTCGCTTGAAGGGTCTTGAAACAGTGTTGAAAGGGGAAGGCAGAGTGAAGCTACGGGCTTTCGATGCCTTACCGTTTTGCAATAAAAAGCGGGGACTAATGACCTGGTCTCCATTGCCCCTCCCGTCTATTTTAGTAAAACTTCATGTTCAGGAGTCCTCTTAACTTCTTGTTGTGCGGTCGGGCATTTACTCAACTACATTATGCAGTGCAGATTCATGTGAAAAGTTTCAGGACGGTCACAGCCGCCTCTTCCCTTTTTTTTCGGGGAGAGGCGGCTGTGACACAGGTTAGAACATGGTTGGGAGAGTGACTAACCGAGTGTCCTTGAAGCTTTATTACTATAATCAAGAGAAAATGAGGTCATGCTCTCTTGCTATGATAAAAAAGGAAATATTTTAGCAAAATAATTTTCTTTGCCTACTCTCAACTACTACTCCCAGGCTAAGCCTGGTAAACGTTCAAGTTGCGACTTGGGAAGATTGGGCACATTTTTCCCATTTGTGCCTGCGATTTTCCAGCGGATTTGCCCATACAAAAGTGTCATGGCGGAATACATGTGCAATGGTTAAACGGATTTTTGCAAGGAAATATGTCTGTATTTCAACTTCTTAGAGCAAGGGGCCTTATTTGGAGAACAAATGGACTTCTACGTTATTGTAGAAGTGTAAAAACCAGACGCTTCAACAAAATCGGCCCATCAAAATTGCGTGTTAATGGCGAACGCGAGGAGAGGTTTATAGTTCGAAGATACTTCAGAACTTCGGCTCATCTTTCTGACGAGAAAAACGATAATGGCACAGATTCAGAAGAGGAGAGTCGAGATTTAATTTCATATGACCTCAGTGGTAATACGTCTACTGCGGGGACGCCATCTGAGGGCGATTTCAACACGATATCTAGCGGAGAAACGTCTCTTGTTGAACCTGAGTTCTTGAGCATCGAGGCTTTCACAGATGTTTACGAACAGCCTTCTCCTAAGTGTCCAGGTTGCGGGGCTACTTTTCAAAGCGATGATCCCGGGAAGGGCGGTTACATTATACCTTCCAAGAATCCGACTATTGGTCAAAAAGGCCCAGAGACTCACTTAAACTCTCTTACATTGGTTTGTCAAAAGTGTTTCAATTTAAAGCATTACAATAAACCCTTTCCTGTTACTGAAACCTCAGGCGAGATCATGGAGTACCTGAGTCAAATTCAAAGACAAAAAGGGTTGATTCTTTATGTAGTTGACATGATGGATCTCCCTGGAAGTGTCTTTCCAGATCTTCTTGAAACTGTGGGTGAGGCAAAGAGAATCATTATTATCGGAAATAAAGTGGACATGCTTCCAGTTGAGGGTAACCGTACTAGCAAGCAAGAAGAACACTTGAAAGAAATGCTTTTCACAACTTGTAAAGCTCATGGCCTTGAAGGTGCAAACATCAAAAGTATGTGCCTTGTTAGCACTAAGACTGGCTTTGGAATCACTCAGCTGGCAAGCAAAATAATGGAACACTGGGATCACAAGGGTGATATCTATCTTATTGGTTGCAGTAACAGTGGGAAAACATCTTTATTTAATCTTTTCTTGGATTTGTTTAGTGTTCACAAGAAGGCTGATTTGCTGCAGAGGGCAACAGTCAGCTTGTGGCCAGGCACAACACAAAGAATGTTAAGGTTTCCTATTGGTCACTGGATGTTACAGAAGCTGTGTTTAAGAATGAGACAAGGTGTCGTAAAGGTGAGTCGGTGTAGGAAGCCTACACTGCCTTCACTAACATCTAACTCTGATTTCTTATGGCAGTAAGTGAACAGGTGTCTTGCCTCTCCTCCTTTATAGCTTACATGGCAGGTATAGAAGGGAGCTAATCAGGGGGGAAAGGAAGGCAGAAAAAGAGAGACAGACTCCTACTCTTCCTATCCTTAAGTTTCAAGAAAAAAATCCCAGGCGATTTTTTTTTCAAGATGTTTTGGGAATCTTGGGATCAAATTTCCTGATAATCTGTCCGATTTGCATGCCCAATCAAATACTCATTTCAACAGGAGACATGCATTTGCTGTACCATTATATGGTGCAGCAAATGCACCAGTTATCCAGTGTTCCAGGTAAGTAGGAGGTCTCAGGACTAAAACCCTACATGGTCAGCCACATGACCTGACAAATTAATAGAAAATTTGTAATGATTTGGTGGAAGCAGTGGGAATTGACCTGTTGGAATCTCTTGTTGTCACTCTGTATTGACAACTTATCACTTGACACTGAGCTGGGGCAAATTTAGGGGGATCAAGGGTAGTGGTGGTCTCCCCTTTTCCCTGCAGTTTTGATATATGGTCCCACAATTCCATAAGCAGAATTTCCAGGAAAAGTGGATTTTTCATTTTTCATTTTTTTTGGTGGGGGAGGGGGAGAGGAGAGGGGACAATGGGGAGGAGGAACTTGCACTTTGTCAGCACTGTCTTCGACCCCCTTTATTTTAATCTGCCTCTGCTGTTGATGTCGTAGTGGATGCCACAATTGCAGAATAACAAACCACGTAAAAAACAGAATTACAAACCACTTATGTGTAAATGCTACAATGTTTACTGGGGATTCTGAGGCAACTGCCTTGTGTTCAAATTTGCGACAGTGAGCACATGAAATCACCTCATGCATTAGTGGTTTACAAAGCACTAAATGATCAATCATTTTCATCAAAGATCATGTTGGGTGAACAAGTTTGACTGTTTGGCTACTCCAATTTGAAACCAATTTTTTTAGCCTTTGAAAGAGCTTTGGGGAAAAAAAAATGTTTTTTAGTGAATCACAATCTAAAGTTACATAACCTAAGTTCATTTTTCTCAACAGAAGCCAGATGACAGTGAAATTGGAATTGATGATGAAATCATTAGCAAAGAAGAAACAAGCTACAGAGATAAATTACCAAGAAGAAAATTGACCAGAAAAGGAAATCCAGTAGCTCTGGTTCCTACTCAATCACAGACTGCTCTCGACATTCTTAAACCAAGTTTTGTGATGGATGAACCTAACAAAAGTCAGACCTGGCTGTATGACACACCAGGAATTATCAATGAAAACCAGGTTTGACATGAATGGGTTTGACTGTTTCTTAACGAGCTCCTTAGAAACCTGTCTCCTAGTTTACTTGTGTTTGTTTGTATTGAATGGTTTCATGTGGTTAGTTCAACCTGGGGAGCACCAAATCAGATGAATTGCTTACTTATTAGACAAGGCTTTTCAACAATACAGCTCTCCTTCAATTTAGACATTTACACTGCTCTCAGTTTTCAAATATTATTATTGTTTTATTATTTTTATTGCCATACCCTCTCCATTAATCTTGTAAGTCACAGCTCAAAATACATGTACATGAAGCCCACTATCATTGCAAAGGACCAAGGGCCAATTACAAAATTGGTGACCACTGGCCATGGGCTTTTGAGAGAAAGATGTAAATAGTACAGTTTGGGTCACAGCAGCGTGTCCACTTAGGAAAAGTTTGCTTTAGGGGAAGATTGATAAAAGTTCCTTATTAATCTTACGTGCATCTAATGTGTGCAGAGGCTTCAAAGGTACAGAGTGCTGTTTACACTGTAGATGTAACTGCAGCCCTGTACATATAATGGGGTCCCATGATATTAGTTCATACTTTCATGTACAACATACTAGTATTATATGAAGATATCAGAAGTAAGTCTTTATATCCTAACTTGCCTTGATTACACGTTTATTTGAGTTTGATCATTTTGACAGATAACTAATCTGCTGACAATGGAGGAGATAAGACGTTTGAATCCAACCCTATGGTTTGTACCCAGGACCTTTATTCTCAAACCGGGTCATTCCTTACTTTTAGGTGGCCTGGCCAGAGTGGACTATCTTGAGGTGCTGTAAAATGTAGTTTGTTGTAAAGTAATACAGTTAGATCTGCTCTTGAAATTCAAGTACATGTACACTATGTTAGAACACCGTAACGTCACTGAGGGTCAGGGCTAGGGAACACACAAAATTTAATTTCATTAGAAGACACATGAAGCTTTGTATTCCTTTTTTAAATGTTGACTCCATGACCTTTATCCTGTTTTTCATCAGAGTCAAGGCTCAAGACTGCTGTGCAGTTAGTGGCTATTTGCTTTCAGTTACTTAATAAAACTTTCTTTTTTTATTCCTCGTCACAAAGATAAAAAGAAAAAAGCAACACAGTGACAGTGAGTGGGACACAATTCCAAAGGTGTGTTGTTTAGTAGACATTAGTTGTTGCCATTACGGAGCTGGCAGCAAATACAACTGAGTCTAAGAGACGACAAATTGTACCTCTATTCCAACCCAACTGGTAGACAACCAAAAACAAAACAAAATAGAGCTTCTCTAATTAAATGATCATTTTACTCGGCCCTCATTAGGTGGCATTTGGCCTGCAATGTACACGTGTTTTCTGATTGGAAAATATAAATGAGAATTATCGGCTTACCAATTATCTCTTGTGTAGGGACCACGGAATCTTATTTTCATTTAGGAAGAGGATTGTACCATACAACTAGCAAAAAGAATGTTTGGGAAAATGATAAGTTTATTTAGTGTGTATGTATTGTGCTTGAAACTGTTGATGGTTAATTTAGTTTTTTCATTCCACTGTTCCAGGCGATCGAGTCTGTGTTCTTTACTGTGGTGGCATCTCCTAACTTGCCAGTTCACGTCTGCAGTGAAGAGCGCGCTGATGAAGTGTACAGCAAACATGCTGGAACAGAACTACTTGGGGTAAGATTCTTTTCTAAGAACGAATTCCTAATTTCTCCCTACAATATCAAATATTTCCAAGCAGACTGATAATGAAAATATAGAAATTCGTCAAATAAGGGTATATAGTCTTGATACACCAAGCAGTAAAAAATATTTTCGTTTGTTAAACTGGACTTTAACATGTAAGTCACGTTTACACACGTTTGAAAAGATGCAACGTGGAGGAAGATCTCTGCTACTAAAGGGAGGAGGCTGGGACACGAAACTTTTTTACTGTATTAGCACTTTTGTACCTACATGTTCATGTGTAGCAAAGGTTTGCTTGATAACGAGCAGAAGCTCACATGGTGAGTTGAATGTTAAGGCGTATTTCTAGAAGTACCAACAAAGTTCTATGGCAATGTACAGTGTTTTCCTGAAAATTGTGTACAACGCGCCAATGAAAATACATGTAGGGAGATTTTGCTCTAGTTTCTTGTTAAGTCACTTTTTGCGATTCACAAATAAACGTATCCTCAAAATAATGATGCTTTACCAGTTAGAAAACAGCGAAAGCAAAACTAGAATAAAGATGGCTGATTGTGAAAGGCTGAGAGAGATAACAAGGGAACATTACTTTGAACTTTTTACGTTACCCTTTTTGCCTTTTGCTGAATACTAACTACAAAGTCGCATTTTTGACATCAAAGATGGCCAAGGTGTGCACAGTTTCTTTTTTAAGGTGCAACAGTCGTGACGTAATTCGTCCCATAATAAGTGAATTTAGTACTAGGTAAATTGTTTGTTTGTTTGTTTGTTTTTTTGCACCCAAGACAGTTTCTGATGTTGTTAAGTGTTTTGTCTCAACCTTGTCCCCGTCTTCCCTTTTTTTACAGATACCCGTCGGTGGAAAAGAGCGCATGGAAACTTTTCCACCGCTAGGCTCACAAGACTTCACCATCAAAGGAATCGGCTGGGGCACTAGTGCTGCTGATGTAGTACTGTCCAGTGTCGGTTGGGTGTCTGTGACAGCAGGGGTTGGGTCATTAGTGACGGTGAAGGCACACACTCCTAATGCTGTCGGACTTCACATCAGACAACCAGCCCTGCTGCCAACTAGTGTGCAAAGGAGAGGTGAGTAGTCTGACTCGTGTATTCTGATGGCTGCAAGGGGGAAGGGAGGAAAGGGTAAAAACGCCATGAAGACGGAACTGAACTGCATCTTAATCAAAGGATGAATTTGAGAAATCTGATTGCCTGATTAATTTGGCGAATCTCTGATGCAATCCTGGGAGCGAAACTGTTCCAGTTGAATCACCAGGAAAGGTAATTGCCTCTGAATTCGACATCACAGTGGTAGTTACACCTTGTGAATTATTCAGAATTATACCCAATCGTCCCGACCAGCTTATAAAATCGTCCGGTATGCTTACTTCTTCACAAAGATGCGCTCACAAGACAACTTCCGGTGTCCTCGCGAGAGAGGTCGTGCAATTTCTTGATTGGCTAGCGGGAATCGGAAATGGTCGGGTTGTCTCGGCTGAATTCGCTCTGACCAGGGCAAATGTAGAAATCTAATTTCGTACTTCTTGCGTTTTATTTTTAGGCAAACGCGGAGTGAAATATCAGGGGCACATCAGCTCATCGCGATTTGAATGCACTCGGAAAAAGAACCCACAGTTTATAAGCCAGGTGCGAGGCCAGATTGCAGGCGAGTCCCAGTGGGTCAAGGAAATCGAGAGAAAAAGAAAGGAACAGCGATTCCTACTCAAGGCTGAAAAGCGAAGAAAAGCTAAAGACAGGAACTTACTGCAGCGAAGCGCTGTCAGCGACCCTCCATACATACCAGGGGCTAAGTGGCTTCCGCTACCCCGGAGAAAGCTAGAGGAGGAGGAGGAGAAGGAGGAAGAAGAAGAAGAAGAGAAACAGAAGTTAATTGAATGAATGGGTTATATGTAAAGGAAAAAAGCCAAGAACCCCACGAAATAGACTTCTCCTTGTCGAGAACAGTTCGGATCGATAATTAATTTGAAGTGCATTTCTTAAGCCTTCCGATAAGTTGATCCAAAGGTCCTTGCATTTGGATTTTTTTCTCTGTAATTTTACCCCCGTTATGTCGAACTTCCGTTTTCCCGAACTAATTTACTCAATTTCCCTTTGAGGTTGAAGAAATTGGGATTCCCCTGCAAATTCCCTATTTTTCCTGTGGCTTCAAGACAACTTCGCAGTCCATTGCACCTATGTAGTATGACAGCAGTTTTTGAGATTGTTCGAAATTCCTTCTCAAAGAATATACGCCGCGGCTGGCGTACCTTAGTATTTCAAGCTTGCCAAGTTGTTCGCGATTCGTTTCGTCCTCTGCCGGACTGCCAAGCAAGGCTTGGTGTAAGGCACCATTTACAACAGAAAACGGGATTGTCAGCTTGTTATGTTACTGCATAACTTTAATGGTGTAGTTTAAAGAACGATTGACAATGGTGATGTGATGTGGAAACGGTTGTTTTTGTCTTGCTTACTGGACGAAGTAATTGATTGATTGAACTTGCGCTCAGAATGCCAGAATGTTACGTTGTCAACATGACTGAAACCGTTTTGCAAAAATGGTTCTTTGTCGTTTTAGGTCTTTGATATAAGCCCCATCCGTCACCACTGCGGGAGTTGAGGTGGCCTGATGTCTTTAATAAGTTCGTTGCCCCTTGCTTTATATTGAGGCCTTCGAATGAGGGAGGGCCAGGCATGAGTATAGTGAGTACCAGTAGACAGAGAAAAACAAAGTGACATCTAGGGAGATATGCTCCTTATTACAAAAATTACGAAACCCAGTGAAGCATGTTAAGCGCTGCCACCAGATGAGACAGACTTAAAACGGCGGGACTTAGGGTAGCTTTTGCAAACTGCTTGAATGTTGTTCATTATTTGGTTAACCCTCAGCTATACCTCACTACCGTTTTCCAGCAGTTCCAAGTATTCACTGTCAGTTCTCAAGCTTTAAAACGGGCTTCATTGTCATATTCTAGGCGCATCCGACACAAGTTAAATTAAAGCTCCAAAACATACTTTAAAACAAGAAAAAAACGAGCAAAAACGCATTGCCCCTTTACCAGATATTTTCAAATTTTGGGCCGCGACGCCGCAGTTTTTTCGCTTCAACAGGAAAAAGAAGACAGAAAACTTCTGGGTTCAGAGTAAAGGAATATCAGAGTGCCACAAAGAGGCACGCATGGGTCGATAAGACTGAAGAAGATTGAACGTTTTCCGATTAAGTTATCGAATATCGTGCTGACAAAATTGTGACTACCTGTAACCAGTCCTCCGCGTTCACAATATTCAAGCACGTGGTACAAACATGTCACGTGCTTGACACGGCCGTCTGCTTTTGACGGGTTTTCTTGACTGCTACCAGAAAACAAACAATGCTGTTAATAATTCAGCCACATGGTGTGAGAGCAGATGACTTCAAAACGGGTAACGTATATTGGCAGCTTTTGGACAAAAAAGCGACTTGTGTGAAGCGCGAGGGCGAATGACGCAAACCGTGCGTTATCAACGATGATTTAATGATCCCGTGTGGTTGGACTGATTTGTCCCAAACTGGAATTTTCTCAACAAATCAAGATCGCTGATTTTCCCGGAAATCGCCGGTAATAAAAGGTAAGAAACTATAGTTCAGCGAGGAACTCCGAGACATTGTTTATCCATAAACTAAAATCCAATTAGAGAGATGTATAAATCTCGTGGAATCATTTTGGTGACCGGTTCCATTTTAAGGAATTCGGCGAAATTTGGTAGTTTTATAATAATTTCTGCAGTTGTAGAAAGCGACCCAAGGAAGGAAGATCAGTCAATGGTTTTGAGTGAGATCAGTGAACGAGTGCATGGAGATTTATTTTTAGAAAGTTTTCTCATTGAATAAGTACCCGCAAAACGACGATTTATCTCCAGCATACCATTCTCTATTTTCATTGCACTATATCGCCCTTTTCGAAGCATGCAGATGTTTCTGTAGAAAATCATAAAAGCTTTACATGGAACAGTGTTAAACATAGCCAAACCATGACGACTTTAATTCAAGTTTCGATTGTTGGGCAAGCTTATTTGAATGATAATTGTGTTTAACAAGGAACAAAGAAAACACAAGGACATTTTAAAAGCATCTGTTTTACTTTGGACAGCGTTTCTGAGCTTTTAGAAGATGTCTTAACAAGCGCAGAGCCATCAGCAAAAGGTGCATAAGTTAAACCGCGTGCAACGCCAGACACAAAAGCTTCCTTGTCGTGCTGTGTTTTAATAATGAGTGCAAATTAAATTACCATATTTCTAAGTTCCAACCAGCGACCACGAGGTTTCCAAGAGATAAACAATAAACTAAATCAAATTTTATTTCAAGTTGGAAATCAAAGTAGCTGTATGGTGGTAACCATAATAGCGTATATTTTGCTCCTTTTCAATCCATTTGCGCGCAGTGCTGTAGTAATTAAGTTAAAAGCAAGGGATTCATCCTTTACGTTAGTAAAGTGAAATTCCGGCCTGGCGAAAGAAAATTCATTAGCTTCTCTCCACGTTGCTGGTACCCAGGCTACACTTAAAATAGCAGAATTGTCGACCATCCTAAAGCATAACATCACAAAACCAAGACTACTTTATAGGGACTTTAATATACGCTCACAAGCCTTACGAAGCAATTGAATTTGTTGATGTACGATTTAATTAAAAGTTCTTTTACCCCGACTTCCTTTCTCGAATGTTCAAAGGCAGAGAAGTTGCCTAGCAACATCAATGATTTTCATGGCGGCACATTGCGTGATAACTTTGGGTGTGAATGCGAGCTATCAGTTGATTGGACGAGAACATCGAAACTGATCTTAGAGGATGTCTCTACCGTAGAGGGTAACCGACATCAGAACTAAAGTTGGTGTTGGTTGAGGCTAGGGAATTGATTGGGTTGTAAACCAATTAAGCTTTGAGATAAAATTCTGTCAAGATGTGTCAATATCATGAAACAGAACATTTCTGCTCATCGGGGACTGTACACAGTTTAGCAAGTGTTTGAAGCGACATTCAGGGGGTATTCTTTTGACAGAACTACCTGAAAAGAATAGGAAACTCGTTATATGCGGGGTTTTAAGTTCTAGCTCCAAATTTTCACGAGATTAACATGATGAATAACCTTTGCTAATGAAATTGGCATATGGTAGGAGCCATTACGTAATGGGCTCCTGTATATGAGTACTCGTTCGTGTTTCAGTCAAGCGCATTTGAAAGGGCGCTAAGATGGCATGACCTCTTGCAATATAACTCCAAAAATAGACTCCTGGTCAAACTCTCCTATAAACAGGACGGGTATGCTCTTCGGAAATTTTGAAAACAACCCCTAAGTGGTACCAAGATCCTGTCTTTTGGGCGTGGCTTGAAATTTTGTTCACCCCTAAGAGATATCAATTCTAAAGCAACACATTGACTGACACTCTCGTGATTTTCAGTAGCGATAAAGACGATTGCTTCCAATAACTTCTACTCGTCGTAATTATGAAAGCATTTTCATAAATCTTTATCCTGTTTAATATAAGTTGCTTTTTCGGCTCAATACCCTAAACAGTACCGCGAAAGCTTCCGCTGCGGACGTTTTGAGACTGAACACCCTGAGAGGTACCAAAACCGCGTTTTTTTTTATCCCAAAAGGTATGACAAGCACCCCCGTCCTTTTTACATGGGAGACGCCCGCCCCCCCTGCCCCCGGGGAAATAAAGACGTTTTTGTACTTGCATGTTGCCAACAGGCCACACAACACTGTTTAGACTGTGTTCAGAAATATCAGAAAACTGATAACCTAGGACCGTGAACAATAGAGGCCAGGAAACAAATCCACGCGATAAAACATCACAATTCAGTTCACCAGTTCTCTTTCGAGCGCTAACACGGTACGTTACTGCGCCTCCAGTTGTCCTTTATGGTCGGTTAGGTGTTAGGGAGAGTTGAGTGCTAAGTTGAAGTGACTAAAAAATTGTAAGTAAGCATTTGACCGCATTTTAGACAGAAATGGGTCTGTTCAGTAAAAGTTGAAATCGATTGAAACGATAACTGACCAAAACTTGTCACCTCGTAAAAGCGATAAATAGTTGCTTTCCTGTTTCTCAAACAGCGTTGGTTTTGCTAACTTTATATTTTCAGTGGTTTTGGATCCTCACGTAATTAGTTTGTTCCGCAATAGCAAGCTAAGAGAACGTTTTCTTAGTTAACATGTTGCCAGTAATATTGTCTTGCGGCCTTTGTACATGTACCGTGCGGTATATATAGGAAGGTTTGCCTTTTTCATTTAAATTCTACATGCTTTGTCCGTCTGCCTCCTCCACAGCTGATTCATTCCGTGTCTTTTGTACTATGAAAGGGTGAAGCCGAAGTGTTCATACTATGTTATATGTTACTGATTATTCTGTGTATCTTATACAACGAAATAAACATGTTATATAGGTTTAGAGGTTTAATATTCCTGTGTTTTGAAAACCCACGTTCAATAACTCGATCTTTACAACTCAACTTACTTAATCAGCATTTGGTAGATCAAGTTCTGTTATTTCTAGAGTTTTGACTCGTCAAAACAGGCTAGATATTGAATGTCAGTACTGGCCCCACGCAATTTTTTATTTCGTTGACACTTTGTCTAAACTACGAATATGTTCCTTTTAAAGAGCGCAAAAAAAGCAAATTGTGAAAAAAAAATCTAGATACGAGCGGAGAAAACAGTTCAGGACTTATATTAAAATTTCCCCTCGCGCGAATGGGGTCCAAAGCGGCTGAAAGCGAAACAGCTTTAACATTTGTTTTGTCCCAGACTGAAACCTCATTTTAGATCTAGTCCCACAGGGACACTTCATGCTGGGTCTATGTATTGGTTTGCTCTTGACCTTCGCTCATTACCACCATGAAAAGTTTAAAACTTGACTAACTTGTGTCCGGGGTCAAAAGTATTTTTTTTTAATTCTCTCGCGAGATCATGCGCGAGGTTCTTAGTCGACTCCCGCCTGAAAACGATCTTTCCCTTAGCATTGGAGCATTTATAAGTCTGAATTTTTCCCCTTTCTTATCAATTATTTGTTGCTTATGTGTCTTTGTTGAGACCTCGCGGTTTGGAAGCCTTTAAATAGAAGCTCAAAATGGAAACTTAAGAGGAGAAAGAAACTGATACGGGTCTACACCACGGCTGGGGGTTCTACACCACGGCAAACAAAGCCATCGAAAATGAGCTGTTTTATAAAGTTTCGTGTTCGTGTTCAGCTTTATACTTCTCAGTGACACTGCAAACAGGCTTCAATTTAATATAGAGGATCACGGATAGTTAAGATTAGAAACGAATGATTTCAAACTCACTAGTTCGGGTGCCCGTGACCCACTGTGGCCGTCCCGTTTACTTGGAGAGCTGGCAAATTTTAACTTCACTAGAATTGTTCCTTGGACCTTGGTAGTTAATACTCGGATGGCAGTGGAAACTCTCGAGCGGGCAGTTTTTTGCAACGCTAATGTGGGGGCCGGGGATAACTCTGTGCCACTAGTTCTATAGAGACTATGCTAAGAGTCAAACATATTTTATTAAGTAAATACTTTTGAGAATATATACGCGGGTAGGGGCACGATGAGCGACCCCTCACTTTCACGACTGAGAAAAGCACAGGTTAAATGATTACTAAATGGGTGCAGTGACCATCTGGCAGAGTAAACTTTTATTTTTTCCTGAGATAGACGTAGATAACTTATGAGCCTGTTTTTCAGTTTACGGACGGGACTTCCCAATGCTACAGGCAACTAAAGTTTCAGTAGTCAGATTTTTATTTTATTTGGATGTAAAACGCCTCGTATCTTCTGTCTGAAGTGTGATATTTTTCTCAATAGTTTTTAATTGATAAGTGAAAGGAACTTTATTCAAAAATAAGAACAAATGTAAAATGCCCTCTCCAAAAAGACGTTTTAAGATTGCGTGAACAGATAAATTGCACTCGGCCGTATTGACTTTATCCGTTTTTGTCAATTTTATGACGTCATAGTCTGATCACGTGACTTATTAAAAACATCATCATGTTATCCATGGCATGAACTCAATCTTATGAAAATTTTGCATTGTTAGACAAAATCTGTTGATGGCTATAGGTCATAAACTATTTCCCCCCTCGTCCCAGAGTGTTGTGAAGATGACTTTTAAAAACACATAGACACTTAGGAGGGGTGTACTTTGAGGTACTGTAAGTTTCCATGGCCCACTTGGCCAGCTCCACTGCCATCCATTATTATTCCCTAAGGTCTAAAGAACATTTCTGGGTGAGTCAAAGTCTGCGAGCTCGTCGAGTAAACGAAATCATTTTTTAACCCCCTTTCTCAGCGTGGGCACCCGAACTACGCGCTCATTCCTTTCCTTGGTCAGAATATCGTGGTATAAATCTTACCTAGTAATTATAATCTTGCTATAGATGAGTGTTTTCCTTCTTTCAGCTCGAAGTAGTTTGTTTTGTTTTCAAAAGCCAAGTGCAATAATTCTCTGGTATTAGAATAGCCCATTTCCGAGTTGCCTTGAGCCTCTCTAACAAAGCGAGGCCTGATGCATGACCATTCATACGAAAATGAATTTAATTCGGCATGTGAATGAAATCTCATTTTCAAATGAAGGGATGGGCGCCAGGACTTGCTTTGAGAACGAGCTTTTTCTCTTGATTTGTATCGTTTCAATAAATTGGTGTCTGAATCTAAGCTTGATATATCGTGAACAGCTAGGTAAAATTTTACAAACATTTCTTGATACTTCCTCCACCGGTATATGCAGTTTTTATGAATACTGCTATGTTTTCCAGCTGGAAAAGAGGCTCAAAGCTCGTTGTGTTGTGATTTCAGGATGATACACTAAGGCTTGCTGGAATAACCAAGGAAGGAAGTCGCGTCTGAGCTTTGGAAAAAGACTTGAACCTTGAACGTCAACATGGAGTCCAAAGAAAAATGGTGTCGACCAAATGAAGAGATAGTTGCTTTCTATGTGGCTCAAGAAGCAGCTGTTGAGAAGAGAAGCGAGGTCAGTTGATTCTTCTAAAATAATTCTGGAATATGTCTTGTTCAGGAAGATTTCCAAATTTCCGTTACTAGATGATGAAGTGGTGCTCTATTGCTTAAAGTAAACATTTGAGTCGTTTATGGCTCCCTAGAACGCTCTGAACACCTAAATTCAGTTGAAAGGATGACAGCTGCTAAAACTTCCATACGAACTGAAAAGCTTACAAGATTTTACAGCCAAACCTACAAAAGGACCCCACCCCCCCCCTCCGCGCCCAAATAAAAAAGAAACAGAAGAAAAATTAAATGTTAAAATGCTGTTTCTTTTTTGTCTTATTTATAATAATGTTAAATAATTTTGAAATCAACACCCCTTTGTACAGTTATATAAACAAGGCTAATTATAGAGCCTTGTACTAGAATAATTCAGTGTTAGACGGTACACAGCCACACGCTCTCATCGTTGGTGGCACGAGCAAAGTCGTTGGCGAACGAAGCGAGAGTCAGCGAGCCAAGCGAGCCGGAATACTCTCCTCGCTGACTCATCTCTAGCGACTCTGCTCATCGACTTTGCTCCTGCCGCAACGCCCGAGAGCCTGCTCGCAGGCAGTTAAACGGTCGAGTATGTTCAACTATTTAACGACCTCGGTTAATAAGTGAGTAAATTTTGGTTTTAGCATATGGTCTTTCTGTGATATTTTATAAAAAAAAAACTGGTTGTGTGCACTGGGTTTTGAGAGTTTACTTGCATAGAATGCTGCATGTCGAGGTTACTGTTTTTTTGTTTTGTATTGTTTTGCAGGAAAACAATGTTGTTCCTCTCATCAAATTTCTTTCATTTGTCTGCGTTCTTCTTGGCTTCGCCCTGTTTGCTTTGCGCATGGAATATCAACCTTCTTTCACAAAGAGCTGGTTCAGTAGGCCATTAGACCAACCGATAGATATGGAACCGTTTGATTGGGGAACTGAATCAACGCAGTCAATAGACGCCAAACGAGAAGGGAATTCTGGTGAGTAAGAAAAGAGAATAAGTAGCATCTGCGAAATGCACCATGCGAAAAGGCAATGCGTACTATGTAGGGTCAGAAGTTAAACTTTATTCATATTCCTGCTACAAACAAGCCAATCAACCGAACGACAAAGTGAAAAAACAAACAACTCTCTTTCACTCGTCCCAGCTGGGACGTAAGACCATCACGACATTATTCTCCACTTCTCCCGATCCCTGGCAATCTTTTCAGTCTTCGCCCAGACCAAGCAAACAAAAAAACAAACAAACAAAATACAGAAATATGCAAACTGGTTAGCTGGTTAGGAACTAACGAGCGAACGAATAACCAAACGAAACTAACTGAGCAAACAACAAGCAGACAAGCAAAGAAACGGAAAACAATACTGAAGCAAAAATATCAAAGCATAAGAGCCCATCTTATTGTCAGTTCGGGCAAACTTCAAGTTAATTCAATCTTTGATAATAAGATATAAAGCAGACTTGATGACATTGAAGATTGATCATCGCAGACAGTTATATACATAATATACAGAGCTGTTTATATTCCAGTTCGACCAGGATCGATGACCTGCGTGAAAACCAGCTAAGGCGGATGTGGCTTCCTCTCTAAATACTGTAAATAACTGCAATGATCAATCATGTCTTTATATCTTTCTCCGCGGTTCAAAGATATGATGTTTCATATATACAGTTGTATAAAGTAGACTGTACGTTGACATGCGCATAGATTGTCTTGAGTCACCGAGTCACGCCACTTACTGAAACGTCTTTCAATCTATCAGAAACTTCAGATGTTCTCCCCTTAGCCGTGTGGGGTTTGTGGGGGCCATGGAGTGCATGCAGCAAAAGAAAATATTGCCAAGAAGGACAACAGCATCGTCGCAGAGTGTGTCTATCCCTGGAAGATTCCGCTCACTGTGTGGGTGTCTCAATGGAAGCACGCGACTGTCCGGCAGCCGCCTGTGTCCATGCATGTAAGTTGCAATGTACACTTGTTTAAGAAATCATGCTGCTGGTTTCGCTGAGGTTTAGCCGATGCATACCTGCACCGTTTGTTAACCAATTTGCTTTTTTAAAGGATGAATCGCATACAAGTTTTTTTCAGGAGCGACAGTAATAGCCACCGGATTTTACATATCCGTAACATACGGTCACGCCGTGATGATCACAGACATTAATTTGTAAACACTTATCCAGTGATCGTTCTCCAGTAAAACAAGAGATAACAATAAAGAGCAAAGGGCTCTTTCCGTGGGATAACATTTCGCATGAAGCAGAGTATAATTCTTTTTCTTACAACGACATCACAGTGTAATTGATCGCACTGCTTAGGAATTAGGCTTGATGAGACCAGTTACTGTTTGCAGGTTGTAGGAAGAGGACTGGACTTGAGAAAGTGGCGGATGTCGAGACTCCAACCTGCTTATTCCGCGTGAGGCCTACTTTTAGGCTAGTCTTTTCCCGGGTTCTTGTGATAGAGACTCGAATCAATTTTCATATCACTTTCCTTGTACGTTGAATTTAATGTACCTCTTTTACTCTTGCAGATAGCTCTCCTCCTGTTCTCGTAGATCAATCACCTGCGCCCGCGACATCATTCCTAGCTCAGGAATGTAACGCCACAGTTAAATACGCGGCAAGCGGTAGATACAGAGATCTTGTTCCAAGCTCTGTTTATCATTTATATCCTTCCGCTAAAAAGATGCTAAAAAGTGGATTTTTCGCTGTGGAGGTCATTCCTAAAGTTCTAGAGAAGGAATCTGCCATAACTAAGGTATCAAAAATAGTCCTTTCCCACTATAAACACACAAACATTGGCCAGTCAGCAAGCCAGGCAGTCAGTAGGTCGGTCATGATCAGCGAGTCAGTTAATGAGTGAGTGAGTGAGTGAGTGAGTGAGTGAGTGAGTGAATGACTGAGTGAATGAGTGAGTGAGTGAGTGAGTGAGTGAGTAAGTGAGTGAGTGCCAGAGAGTGGGTCAGTCAGTCAGCCAGTCGGTATCGAAGTCGGTAAGCCAGTCGGTAGATCGGTTGGTCAGTCGGTTAGTCAGTCAGTCAGTCGGACAGACTTCCAGTCCGTCCGTCCGTCCGTCCGTCCGTCAGTCAGTCAGTCAGCAGGTGAGTGAATGAGTGGGTGAGTGAGTGAGTGAGTGCCAGAGAGTGAGTCAGTCAGTCAGCCAGTCGGTATCGAAGTCGGTAAGCAGTCGGTAGATCGGTTGGTCAGTCAGTTAGTCAGTCAGTCAGTCGGACAGACTTCCAGTCCGTCCGTCCGTCCATCAGCCAGTCAGTCATTCAGTCAGTCAGTCAGTCAGTCAGTCAGCAGTCACTGTATCAGTCGTACAGTTAGTCAATCAAACAAGCAAATCAGTAGGCAAACAGACAGACATCATCGACTAACAAACACTTTTCAATTGACTCTGAAGATGACCTTCCGCTCAGATTGTATAAACGTCAGTCACCAACAACAGTTCTTTTCAGAACTACGTTCACCCAGACGATCACACTAAACAAACTACTAATACTCCAGACTTTAAACCATTTACTAAACAAACAGTCAGATGAATGTAAAGTTTACTCTTGTTTACTTTAATCCTCAGGTGTGTTTTGAACCTTTTGGTGTATGGTCCCTCTCAGCGGCTAGAAAAGTGTTCCACCTCAATAGATCCACAAGGGCCTCTCTTAAGGAACTAAAATCGAATCGTCTGGTTGGACTTGCTATAGCTCTTAGACCAGAAGGCTCGTTGTACGGGGTACTACTAGCCACGGGAACTCCAGGAGGACTCTATAGTAACGTTTATTACAGGAGATTTCGAGGCAGAAGTTTTCACGAGGAAATATCGTTCTGAGAACAAGACTTTGTTCAACTGCTTCCTGGTCAACGAAAGATTTTTTACCAGAACAACGTCGCAGAAGGTTTATTGGTTTGCGCAGACAGTTTGTTTATCGATATAACAGTTTTGTAAGTTCGAAAAGATTTTAGGGAAGTTTTTCAACAATATGGGTTAGGAAAATATGCCGTATGGCTTTGGCAAGGACTGGTTTGTACGCAGTTCATCAGAACCTTTTGCGTTGCATCTGACGAAATCATGAAAGCTATTTTTCCTAAGGAAATGTGCGCAGTTATTGCTAGTTAAAACTCCATGCTCCTCATGGTACCGGTAGCTGACTACTCGATGATCAGAGCCTGCGCGTTTCGTTAATTTTCTCCTATACTGTTAGTGAGGGAAGCAACTGCTCATGTATTCACTTGGAATGATGTCTCTAAACATAAATTATGACCGGGTCTGCAGGTTTTGCAATTGATGAATTCTGTCACAAAAAAACTTTTGTTCAGCGAGTCTTCAGACTACTCGGTCAGTGGCGGGGTGCGGCAACAATCTGACCCAGGAGAGCTGGTGCTTTGTTGTGACTGACGAAGAAGTAACGGAAACTTGTCGCGCATATTTTGGAGTTCAGTAATATTCATGTAATTTGTATTAACACCCGATCTGTTTTCACTAGTTGTAGTGACATTGAAACACATTTTTTTGTGCATGAAACATATCTAAGTACGTAATTAGTTAGGTTAAATTACAGCAGATATTTATTACGCTACGAAGTGGAGGTGCAAACTTTAAGTTAAGCTTACAGACAAATGTTGAATTTTTGAAATTGTTTGTAATGTTTGTAAATCTTTTGAATAAGAAACCTTAATTCCAAGAATGTAACGTCTCTTTTTAATAAACCCTGCAAACAAGCCCGTTTAGGTATCTTGTTTAGCAAGCTACGTAAATCTGTTCAGATGAGACATGTTCTCAAGAATTTTAAAAGCAACTGCCTAATAAAACTGAGAGAATTTTTATCGCTTTATTTTATGAGTGATTTTAACATAAATCACACGACATGTTCGTCTTCCAATGGTCTTCCAATGGTCTTCCAATGGATGCTTTATGGGAATGATCAGAGCAACCTCTCTACTAAACCTCAAAATTTTGCGGAACACCTTAAAGCCAAGCACAGTGAAAGTGATGGATGACAGAAACAACAAAATTGTAAAGATCAGAAGTAATACCAAAAGGAGAGTATAAATCTCCGAAGATTTTTCGTGAGTTGGATCCGCGTCATTTATTTGATCCAAGAAATATCTTGCGTTGACTTTGATGACGTAGTAGACAAAGGGGATCTCGAGAATCAGAAGTATGAAGTTTACAAATCCAAGAACAAGGATTCCTTTCTCGTCGCTGCTTAGCATTTCCGCGACTTGACCAAGATGCCACTGAAATAACGTAAAAATGATTTTGTTAAGGGTATATGGGTTATTGACCGAGGGTGTTCATGGACTTCGACTCCTTCTCGATCCATAAACGCGCAATAAAAGAACTTGGCCAATATCCAGCCATCTTGACCGAACAAGCTTGGTCAATAAAGGATTTATTATACGGATAAAGAACACTATTTTCTTGCGGGACACAGCGGGTAGTCCCGAAAGGGTAAGGTAGCGTCATCTTGACCGCTCAGTCATGTTGTAAACTTCGTAACAAAAAAACCAAGCCTTAACAAGCTTTATTTTTTAGTAAAAATGCTAAAAATTAAATAGACTATCCAAAAAGCCCAAAGCATAAACTTTTTTGGTTGAACAGAATTTAAATTCTCAGATTCCTAAACTGTCTGAAGCCAATAAGGTGTATGTTCTCTCTTTTTGTCATCACTGCTAAGTAACGTTGTAAACAAATCTTTCGGAGTGCCCAGTAGGGTTTCTGTAGAAGAAGTAGAAACCCAACCTACCTCGTGTAGAGGTTTAAATCTTCTCTTGGTCTCGAACTTAAAATGACACAGTTCACAAGTGTCTTGGTTGCGCAGGCCCAGCCATTTCCCCATGCACAGCTTGTGCACGAAACCGAGGCTACCTCTGCAATCACAAGGACTAACAATGAGCTCTCCTTTTTCTGCCTCAGAGTTTCCAGATGTCTGGCAGATCCGACAGTCTCGTGTAGAGTTGTCACTTTCATTGACATTGAGACATTCAGTTGACAAAGGCCGTGTAGAGAGATTAATTATTATTTCTTACTTGACCTTTTAGAATTGCAAGAGTTATGGGAGTGGATTTGAATTGAGTTTCGCGGGCAATCCGAAACCTTTTTGGGTTTTCTTGTCCCCCGCTTTATGACTGGCTTAAAAATCTCTTTCTTAATCAATCGAATGCTAAACTAAAACCATTTGTGACTTAGTCACGCGTGTTTTCCGGCGTTTGATGTTGTTTATGATGCTTCTATTTGCTTTGAATTCTCATTCACTTATTACATTGTCGCGTCTATTGTGATAAGAAATTGCATTTCAACCTGTATATGTATGTTGTAGGCACTATCTTGTGGATGGACACCACAGCCTGAAGTGTTCTCAAAGGCTCTAGGCCACTGTTTGCGCATCTTGAGAAGTTCAGCCTAAATTTTTCAAGTTCCTCGCTCGCAATCCGTGTCAATCTTCTCCATCCTTCACCATCCTTGTTCCTCTATGGTTTATTGTTATCTCTTTGGCGTTTTTTCCCATCTTAGTAAACTATTATTTTCAGGTTTCCGTTAATTTGAAGGTAATTCAAATAGCTCAAAATACCGTAAATGAGCTCCTTTAAAAAAACCTTTAAACGCTAATACAGTAATTTTTAAATTATCCCAGTCAGTACAAAGGACTTGTATATGGTATAATACTTATCTTACTTCCCGTTTGTAGGAAATCCCCAAAACGTTTTTTTATCGTGTCCTGCATTAATTTATAATTGGTCTCTACTGGTAACTGAGCTTTCCGACATACTGCTGTTAAAAAGCAACACTAACCAGCAACAAGAACAGCAACAAAAAATAACAACAACAAAAATCAGAACAGTAACAACAACACGCCAACAAGAACGGCGACAGCTATATAGAACAGTAATTACCAGTCTGTAATTAGACAAAAACGGCACAGCAATAGCAATACAACAGCAATGTCAGAAGTAGCGTGAACCGTGACAACAACGACACTGCAAAAAAAAAAATTATGTAGTCTTTCAAGCGCTTAGGCTCTTGGTCAAAACTTCTAGTCGGCCATTCGCTGTAAACTCGAACTGCTAATTTTCTTTTTTATCGGTTACCTGGGGCAAAGGTTTTACTGAACTCGTCTATTTCTGTTCTCATCACAGTAACTTGTGCTACTCACCGAGTGAACTCTTTCATTACGCTGAAAATCCTCTGATCGATTATAATCCACATCCATTATTTCCTTGGAGCAAAATTTCAGTCCAGACTGTTATAATACTTTTTTTTCAACTGCAATGACGCGTAACTCAGTCCTGATGCGATTCGAAGTAAAAAAAGTCGTTGAAATCTGAACAACGCCATCAACGCCTTGTTGCACGCGGCATTGGCTTTCAGTGAATTATTTTGTCGGGGGTAAAAACAAAAAGAAAATATCAAAGTTGTCCAACTGCACGATTTAACTTCCAGTGGAAACACTCGACAACATTCAACCTTTTCCCTCCACAAAAAATAAATCGCCTGGAGAAACAGTCATGGTTAGAATTCGCGCGTGAATCCAAGTGTTAGCGCGCGCTGTAATTGGGCGCGAGATAAAATCTTTTTCGATCAAGCTTGATCAAGCTAAGATTGAAAGGGCGGATAGCGACTAACCTGAATTTCGTCGTCTATTTTGTCTACCTAAACAGTAAAACTCAAAAAAGTCTTTCACGGGATAAAGCGAATTCAACTTCAAGCTAAAGTGAAGAAGGGAAAAGGTAGGTCCGCAATGCATATTTTGGAATGACTTTATGAGCCCGCAATCACACCGCATCCTCTGACGTGTCCTTTTCCAAGATGGCGGACAGGCAGGGTTTTGATTCCTCTCAAAAACAAACGCCTTTACACGGGATTTCGTTGGCAAATTTTGGAGGGAATTTGAACTTTGGGCCAACGCTTGTGCCTGCTTCCGATTCTCCATCGATTTCGTTTGGAAATCAACCTACCGCAACCCCGACTGCCAGTAGAGGTAATGTAAGCTTAAAAATAATTTTAATGTAATTTCTTTTTTGATACTTGCAAAGCGCATTGAATGATAATTTGAATCTTCGCTTTTCTTTCATTTGATTACTTGGTTATCTGTTGAACTCTTGGAAGCTGATGTTTCATCAACCTCGATCAGAGTTTCTATGTTGATTTGTTGGTTTCAATTTTAAGTAGGAAAGATAAGATCTAGATTTGTTTCGCGACATGTTGGTAGCATCCTGAAATACTTCATGTATTTCAAATCTGATACTTGGGAAAACAAGTACTAAAGAAACAAAAAAAAGTCCTTCCGTGCTATTGCATTGCTAAATTCAGCTGGAACTCAATCAACTACAGTTGTAACACCGATTCAGACAAATGAATGGATGATGAATTTAATAACCTTTAGAAAATGGCCCAAAGAAAATACGCATGTGGATTGGTTCAAAATAGTTATTGTGTTTCTATTAAACAATTAGATTATGAGCTTGAGATTTCGATTGAAATCAAGAGCGAATAATCAAAAGCGAATAATCTGATTGTTTTAGTATAACTCTACTAGTTGTTCAAAACTTTATCTAAATCCTTTTCAAAGACACCTTGAAAACGCCAAGAAGTGGCTGTCATTTTGTTAACAAGGGCACACTGCTAGCTACTCACTATCTGTAGTGAGTAGCATAGCCAATCAGAGAGTGGCATTTGTGATAGAATGCTAGTAGATTTATACTAAAACTCGATAGAAACACGTGTGGTACGTGGTACATGTTTTCTGTTTCTTAGGTAACACAATACCTTGAGAGTACTACTTTTGTCGAATTTTTCTTTTTGAGCAAAACAAAATGGTCATCATAAAATTCTAACATTTCCCAAAAAATGAAAGTAAAATCTTAAAATGCACTTGAGTTATTTTAGCAAAAAAGTATTTTTTTTATTAAATTAATGAAACAGTTAGGTGTCATAGTCCTCATAGCGTGTAGACTTTTTGTGCAAAGTGGTTTCCTCTGGTAGCTCTTATTACAAGGGCCTCATTAGCATTTTCTTGTTTACGCACTATTTCGCAGTTGTGTTTTCGAATTAATTCGCTCTTCCATTCTACCTATCATTCCTTATGAGGTCATGAAACCTGCTTAAGAAGGAAGAGAAAAATCCTTGGACAGCGAAAAAATTGAAGCCAGGACCTAAGAAGAAGACTAAAGCGGAATTTCTCAAAGACAAGAAGAAAACTTTGACCAACAGTGGCAAGGGATCATGCATACATGTACTTGTAACTGAACTCTTGCCACGCTTATTTCTCTTGGTTTTCCCATTTTTTATGAGTGGTGAAGACTGCTCTTTAAATGCATGCTGAAGTTCAACCAAAGAGAACATGACTGTTACACTATTGTGCCTTGGAATTCTCGCGAAAATCATTTCGCTCACTGTGAACGCTAGGGGTGCCATCATTTCATTGACTGGTGGCATATTCTGTTGTCATACATCTGAGTAAAGGCGTGACAGGTTCACAACTCTTCAAACAGTGATAACTTGCAATAGTTTTTCTTGAGAATACCATCTCTTTAAATGAATTAATAGGTGTAGAATTGGCAGATTTTCATGAAATTTGGCCAGAACATTCCCTAAGCATCGAGGAACAAAAGGATGTCAAGGATTTTTTATATCATGGATATTTCTCTTGTGACAGGTGTGAATGCAACAGGGTCACCAAATTACTCAATACTATTAACTTTATGGGTCTATAAAAAGATAACCAATAAGAATACTGGAAAACTCCAACACCTTTTGAGAGATTGACACTTGCTGACTAACACTGTCTAGTACTTAAACATCACTGCTTGCGTTTGATACCTGATTAGTTTGGTGGAATGACAATGGGTCGTTTTGCATTTCTTGGCTTCTTTCTTCTCAACAAAGGCATGGCCAGTACAGTGGATACTTTTTTTAATTCTCCAGTTCATAACCTTTCAATTGATGTATACTTTTTGGTAGTTTCCTTGAAAACAACCCTTGTGTGAATTTTTTTCTGAAGGGCACCCGTGAAGGTATTGTGTAACCTTAAATGGAAATCGCAGGAATCCCAAGTTTCTGATCTGGACAGAAGCTGGAGAAATTATGTTTGTGCAGTTAAATACATACCAAATGGCAAATATGTATCAAATATATATCACATGACAATTGAGAAAGAGAGGGAAACAAAATTCCCTTCTTATAGACATCCTCATGGTTACATGTAGTTCTATCTGTGATAACTGGGTGTCTTTATCGTGTGTGTGTTTCTTTTGAGTAAGGCTCTGCTGTATTGCTAATTACATGTAAGTGACTAAAATTACACATGCTCACATTCATTAAATGAATTTCTTGGCTTCAGCTAATTCAGGTCTGGAACATGCTGGTGAGATAGACAGTTTTCTTGGTCAGCAGTCAGCTCCACAACTGCAGGCTCAAGGACCTTTTCAATCACCTACAAAAGACTCACCAGGGGTACTGCAGGGAAAGAATCAAAGTTCTCCATTCTTTACAATGGCTTCCCCATCATCATCTGGTCAAGATGATTTTCTGTCACCTGCAACAACAACTCAGAGTGTGGCAAGTAGTTTTCCCAGTCCACAGGTTCCTGCCACAAAATCCCCCTACCAGCCATCAACAGCTGTGGGGTCTGGGCCTCAGACTCCTCCAAGACCATCAGCTGATCTTCCCCAGTCTTTTCCTCCACCGCCAGCCAGTCGGTTCCAGTCTCCACCTCCACCTGTGACCAACCTGCCCCAAACTCCACCTATTCCGTCCAGCAGTCTGCCCCAGACCCCACCTCAGCCTGCGGCCAGCTGGCCTCAGAACCCACCCCAGCCTGCTGGTGGTTGGCCACAGACTCCACCGAATGCAGCAAATTTATCCCAGTCCAAATCGCCACCTTTTGTTCCGCACACCTCTCCTCAACCCTTGTCACACTCCTCATCTCCTCAACAAGTGCAAAGTGGCATGCCGCCTAGTGTGACACCGGCTGCTACAGTTGAGCCTGTCCGACCACACTGGTTTTACAGGAAAGGAAATTCTGCCTGGATTCCATTTTCATATATTGATTCCGATTGCCTGGAGCAGGCTTTGAAAACATCTTCAGCCAGTGGGGACAGAATTGTTGCCACAGATGGGGGACGATACGATGTTAACCTGGACAAGAGGCTGCGATACCCTCTCTACTGGGAGGAGGATGTGTCTGTGGTGCGGCGATGCTCATGGTATTACAAAGGAGATGCACAGTCCAAACTTGTGCCTTATAAGGAAGACATGGCAGCTAGACTTGAGGTACTTGAATTGACTCTAAATATAATTTTCAGGAATACAGGTAGTTTTTCTGCTAACTTAACTTGGAGGGTACTCAGGTATATTGGTGATGGGGAGGTGTGGATGATGCTAATTTAATCAGGCAATCTGATTAAACCAATTCTATTAGGCTTAAACCGAAGCCAAGAGTGTAACAAAACAAACCTGTAGACAGTGCTGTGTTTGGACTAGAATGATCAGTGTGCTGGGAAATTCTGGGAGACTTAAGTTTGCCAATCTGTTGCCCCGGCTATCAGAGGTTTTCTTCTGACTGTGAATGAAAAGCCTCTGGTTCCCAGGATTACATACATGTATGATTACATTTAAATTAGTTACTACATTTGCATTACACCAATAAACAACCCTGAAAATCCACAGAATTCCTTTTCATTGACAAACGAAACAAGACTAAAATAACGATAAAATAATAATGCTATGATCTTCTGAAAATTAATTTTAACACATAATAAATTTATTCACCTCACAATTGTACTTCCCTTACACTTTCATACCATTTACTGATCTATGTTGCTGGTTTGTTTTGCAAATGAGAATTTCAAGCATACAGGATTAAACTTGAAATGGTCTGCAATGCCACACTTTGTCCTGACATACAGTGTACTTAACCTTGGCAGAAACTCTGCTGCCATATTTACACGGTTGTCCATTAGTTTATTGTAAAAACTGTAAATGTCCCATGAGGGGGTCAAGTTTTCTTTGCATACATGTTTACTCATAAAATGTAAACATGAAAAGTAAAGTAGTAAAGTAGTACAGTACACTTATTAGAAACACTGCTTGATTTTGAAGTAATTTATTGATGCAAATTTTCATGCTGTTTACACACGGTCATTTCAGGCTGAATTTCTTTCAACATTTCGTGAGAACAAGTGGCCTCGCAGAGTGGAATTATCAGATGGAGAGTACATTATGATGCACAATGCTAATGTTATGGTGCATTTTGTGCCAAATAATGAGTCGGAAAACTGGAGTGGAGAGGATACTGTAGCAAGGCCAAAGGTTGTCAGGCGAGGAGTGGCAGATATTGAAGATGAGATTGATGATGGTAGGCTAATTGAGAAGCTGTACGTGTATTTCAGAGAACAGTTTTTATGTCTGCAGAGTGAATTTTGACTGTGGCAAAATCTCTCTTCAAAACCACATTTGAGAGGTTGTCACTTCAGAGAGTAAGTTGGCTACCACAAAGGAGTTGGTGATCTCTTTTGGGTGACCACCTTGAAAGGATGGCCACTTGCATAAGGCAATCATTGTTAAGATGGCTCTCTCTTTAGTGTGAAATCCTTGCAACAACATTCATCTCTATAACATGATCACCTTAAAAGACAGCCACCCAATCACCAATTATATTTATTTCACATTGTTGTTTGTTAATTTGTGTGCTTTACGGTCCTTATAGGTGAACCAGCTCAAATTGATCACCTGATTTTTGTTGTCCACGGTATTGGGCCAATTGCAGACTTAAACTTTAGAAATATTATTGAATGTGGTAGGTATTCCTATACAACACTCCACTTGACTACAATACATTTGGGCTGATTAGCCTTTCAGCATAAAATGCTTCCCTTAGTTGGGAAAGTATAGTCTGAAAATGTTAAAAGCTACATAACCTGAATGTCAAATTCATTGTTATTTAATCAGGAAAATTAGACTCCTGGAATACTTACACAAAAGTGACACAACTTGGCACAGTAGACCGTAGAAGAATTATATAAAACTGACAATGATTGACCTGCAACTGTTCAATAATTTAACAGCAATTTTTTGCCTATTAAGTGATGCATATTAGTTGCAAACGGCTGTATCTTAACTTGTCAAATGAAAGACAGAAAACCTGATGTAATGGAGAGCATTGGTGCAGTCACTGGCAAGCAAATTAAGTTGTAAGAAAATTTACAGAAAATTGACAGATGTATAGTTCTAGATCATATCAAATTAAAAACCTTTCTTTCATGTACAGTTTTTTCACTCCTTCCTTATTTCCATGGTTCCAGTTAATGATTTTCGGAAAGTGAGTCTTCAAATGTTGTTTGATCACCATGAGGAGCTGTCCAGAGGTCGAGCTATTGGCAGAGTGGAGTTCCTTCCGGTACAGTGGCATTCCAGACTTCACAACGACTCAACTGGAGTAGATGAGTAAGTGTGTTAGAGTGTTTGTTTTCACTGGGTGAATGGAAATTGATTGACATTTTATAAGCGTTTAGTCAAGACTTATTTATTTTCCAAGGCCTTTAGTTGAGTTTCTAAGCTTAATTTTTAAATTTATAATAGGATTTTAGGTTGTAATTCTTAAGATTAGATGTTTTGATTATATTTGTAGAAAAAGTGCAATATAAGTATTAAATATTGTTGTTGTTATTATTATTATTATCATCATCATTATTATAATTATTATTATTATTATTATTATTATTATTATTGGAAGTACAGTGGAAGAACTGGAGTGTTCAAGAAAGTTCTATGTACATGTAGCCAGGAAAATTGTTGTTTATGAACTTAGATCTGCAATAAATTTCTTTTTCTCTACAGGAGACTTCAGTCCATCTCTTTGAGTAGCATACGCCGTCTAAGAGAGTTTACAAACAGCACTCTTCTTGATATTCTGTTTTACACAAGTCCTACATATTGTCAAGTGAGTTGCATCAATTCTGAAATTTTGTGAGACAGTTAACAGTAAACAGTGAGACACTTAACACTTCAAAGTTCTGATAGCGTACAATGCTTGCTGGCTTTATTCATGACTAATGGCAGTAAAAATCTAAAGGTTTGGCTTGAAGTTGGAAATGCAAGGAAACCGTCATTAATACAAGTGAAAGGGGAAATTCGTACCCATGTGATAGCATGTGATTTACACCCTTTTAGTACCAAGATTGATGGAAATCTAATTTTTTCTCACAATATGAATACATAATCAAGGAGAATGGAGATGAGAATAAAGTAAATCATCAATAAGGGAATATTGTGTTGGTGTATTACCAAACTCTCTGAACCTAAATTACAAGGAATGTGCGAGAATAAGCACTTAAATAATATAAGAGAATTACTGGTTTGATTTGGATCTGTTTTACTTTCCACAGAACATTGTCAACACAGTAGGTGAGGACATAGAGCGACTGCTGGAAATCTTCAAGAAAAGGAATCCTATGTTTAGTGGAAAATATTCAGTGTGCGGACACAGTTTAGGTAACGCAGCAAATTCCCAACTTTGACAAGATAATTGAGAGGCAAAAGCGCGATTTTATAGCTTCTTTATTTCTCGCGAGAATACTTCTCACAAGCAGGAGAGATCCACGCGAGGTACACACGCGCGTACTTCCTCGAAACAATGCTGTGTGAGTCTTCCTCTTTTGTTTAAGAGACTAACTTGAAAGTGCGAACAAACATGGCGCTTTGAATGTTTTTCGACTGAGTTGATATTGTTGTTCTGTTTGAGATAGAAAAGTAACACGAATAAAGCGGGCATCATATAATTCTCTTTATTTTCCTTGCAGGTTCTAGTATCCTGTTTGATATTCTTCAGCATCAGGTATTTGAGTGTACTTGAGCATTTGATTTTTTGTGGTGTTTTTTCCTTTGACGAAATGGTCGTTCATTTTGGTGGACAACGTATTTGATTTTGTTTGAAGTACTAAGCCACTCTCATGGAAAAAGATTGTTAAGATGAGCAATTGGTGCAGTACGTTATGATTGTCATGTCAAATATTAGTCTTTTCCTTGTTTTCTTTTTGTAACTCAGAAAGTTCAGCGTGGCCAGCCCCAGACAGCAAAGCAGCCTACGATTGAGCAAGTGAAGTAAGCTTGATTTTGGTTGATTCTGGTTCTTATTTACGTATTTGGCTTAAAAACCGGAGGCAGCGTGGCTGAATGGTTAGGGTGCCAGAAATCCGGAGGTTGCGGGTGTCTTGAGTTGTTTCTCGGTAGACCCTAGTTCAACTCCGCGGTCATGCTTGTAAATAGCCAACTGGTCTGCCTCACGTCAGTTGGGATTTTTTAAGCCTATGGAAATATTTCTTTCTTTCAAGTAAGTGGTATGCCTGAGAACTACAGGTGTAGTTAGCTGTAGCTAAGCGCACTGATCACTATAAACATTCTACTTTCAACATTCAGCATTCAACATTAAATCTACCCTGATACAACCATGACGAAAACATGTGTCATCACGCGACGGACGTTGATGCGGGATATGACCCGAGTACTGCTGCAACGTAACACTGTTAAGGTTTAGGATTGTTTTCCCACAAATAAGGGGTTTAATTTCATTTACAACGAAGCCACCGTTACAGCGCCTTCTGAAGTGATTCCGACATCGTTGTCCTGTTGGATAACGTGGAAGTGTTTATTACATTTTGCCGTTTTCAGTGAAACGTTGAACACAGACGGTGCTGCAGCCACTGACAACAACGACACAACACAAGACTCAGACGAACAATCGGATGACAATGAAGAAGAGTCGTACCCAGCTCTCGGAGATGCTCTAACACAGCTTGGTTTACCTGAATACGTGGGGCTGTTCGAATCTGAAGAAATGGACATGGAGACGTTTGTAAGTTGATCTTATGACCGTTACTTGTTCTTACTTATCAGATAGCCAGACTAGAGAAGAGTTAATTAAGCAGATTTCTGAGATGGAAGACGAGCGACAACTTTTTCGCTAACTGGAGAAGGCTTAAACCTTTTTTGAGTTACAATGTAGGTTCTTGCAAATTTCAGTGGAACCTGAGTCAGACTTCAAATTTTCGATATTGCAATAGACTTCCATCCTCGCTTCCTGCCGTCAACACACATTTGTATTTCCTAATGGGTATTGATATTTGTCGATTGCTTTTTTTGCGACATGTCGGTTCAGGGAGTTGTATGATCCAAGTTTATTCCGTTTTGTTCGTGGCAGCTGCTGTGTGGCGAGGAGGACATGAAAGAGATGGGAATTCCCATGGGACCGAGAAAGAAATTAATGGGATACCTGAGAAATCAGAAACAAAACATGGTAGGTATTCAGTTTAGTCGTCTCGTCTGTGAATATCATTTTTCGTTTGACTACTGTGTTTGTTATTTTCCTAAAAACAAAATCAGACGCAATTACAGAGTCAATTTACTATGATGGGAAATAGCATAACAGTTAACCAATCACAAACCGAAGCCAAAATATGTGACCAGCTCCAAGCGTGGCAAAAGAAGTTTTGTCGTGTAGTTTTTTGGTTAATGACTGAGAAGTCATACAAAAGTTACATGTTTGTTCTGATTGATTACGTCAGATCGTACTGCAATAGACAATGGCAACACATTGCAGCAGTAGACCAAAACAGTCACTTTGACAGTCAGTTAAAAAGCGCTTAGTTCGGCAAAACAAGTAAAAATCAGCTGAAAATAAACACATTACTTTCGTTAGCCTGCGTAGCAGACGTTTTCTTTCATTTTCCAGGCGGAGAGATCGAGCAAGCGAGCGAGCAAACGAGCGCGACATGGTTGAGCAAAAAAGGGAAGAAGTTTTGCCTCAGCCTCTCCCCCTTGCTCCTTATTTTTCGCACTCGCTCGCAGTTTCACCTCCTTCGTGTGCTTTTGGAAATGACCGCCTGCTACGCAGACTATACTTTTGGAAGCCATTTCAGATTTGAAAGGTGATATCTTAATGCTGCAGGAAAAAAGAAAGCTCGAAAGAGAAGAGAACAAAAAAGCCAAGGCAGAAGCGAAAGCTAAAGCAAAAGCTGAACTGCAGAAGTTAAAAGAGGCAAGGACAAAAGAACAAACAACTTCTAGTCCTGAAGTGACGTCTTCCACAGTTTTGGCGGCGAAGCCAGATGTAGGAGTCGGTTATTCATTATCTTTAGCTTCCGTAGGCAGCGTGGAAGTCGTTTATCAACAGGGACTGGCTGGAACGGGACAGCCTTACGTGGAATACCCACAGCTGGATCTCAACTTTTACGCTTTGTTTGCATTGGGTTCCCCTATTGGAATGTTTCAAACTGTAAGGTAAGGAAGACTGTGTTGCTTATTAGTAACTAGATATTGTGGCAAGTCGGCGTTACAGTCTGTGGGAAGCACGCTGGCCCAATGGTCAGTGGGCTTGATTCCAAGGTCATTGTATTGTGTTGTTGGGTAAGACACTTCACTTTCACAGTGCCTCTCCATCGTTATCTCGAGGGCGAGGATTAGAAAGAGACAAGACAAATTATACTACCCACGTATCTACCTCTGTGGCGTTTTTAAATGATGTACTAATTTTGGTTTAAAGGGAAGGGAACACTTGATAACACCAGAAGCATATTCTTCTGATAACAATGAAGACTGCACTCCATTGCTCAGCCGCATTTCTGTTCTTTTAACCTTAGTGATTCAATTTAAAAGAAGGGAAGTTACCACAGTTTTTGTCAGTCTGTAGCTACCCGTAAGACTTTGGTAATTAGAGTGGGTTGTTTACGAGCAGTGACTTTTCAAAATAACTTAGCGGTCGATATTTTCTTTTCGCAGAGGTGTCGATGAAATCGGGCTCAACTTTCAGTTCCCAACCTGTCCGCGACTGTTCAATATATTCCACCCGTTTGATCCTGTGGTGAGTGGTAATTTTTGTCGAAATATTAAACTAGCTTTTATAGTCGTTTCGTTCCAGACTTTGACTTCAAACAATTCTTCTTTATAACAGGCATATCGTATCGAACCTCTAGTGAACCCATCAATCCAGGCTGACCCTGTTGTGGTGCCACATCATAAGGGAAGAAAACGAATGCATATAGGTAAGGCTTTGATAACGAGGTAGTCTTGCCCGCATTGGTTATTACTTACATAAATAATGTTGTCGATAGTTTTTTTCGCGAGATCACCAAACAACTCCGGAAAAACACTTGAGAAAATTCGTCGATAATTTTTTTTAAAAAAACGTTGTGAATCACCTGTCATTCATTTTGTTTAGACATACTCGAAATCCACTGTCGGTAACAGCTGTCTTAAAGGGAAATCATTCGACTCTTGGCCATAATGACTGATTGAAAATCTAATTTGGGTTATTGAAGAAAAGTGAAGACTTGAGTGTGAATTAGTATTTTTGTGGAGAGGTTTGTTTGTGATTAACAGTTAGCGACTGCAGCTGAGGGTACCCGACGTTCAAAGAAGTAATTTAACTTGAGTTTGAAAGTTTGAAAAGGTTAGAGGGTTTATATTAAAAAGGTGCTTGAGATCAAGATTTTCTTTCTTCCTCCCATTTCACTCAATTGTGACGAGGAATTATGTAATTCTGGGTACTAAAATGATACGTTTGCTTTTTTCGTTCTTAGAACTCCGTGAGAATCTGACAAGACTGGGCGCTAATCTTAAGCAGAGCCTCATTGAGTCTGCGCGGAAAACGTGGGAGTCAATCAATGAATTTGCGCGAGCTCACTCGACCCAGGGCGCTGACGAGCAAGACGCTGCTGTAGAGGTGGCTACTGAGGCGATAGGTAACATAGAAATTATGAATGAGCTCACCGTGAGGGTCGCCTATTACCTCTCGTAACGAGTTATTTTTGTCATTGGTTCTTGAAAGTGTAGATAACAGGTCTCTGTGTACAACAGCGATTGCAATCGAAGTTTAATGGTGTGACAACCACTCCAACCTCGATTCAGTGAATCAGTGTGGTTTTAACTTAGAAGTCTCTGAATTGAGTTTTGTTGTGTTCGTGGTTAGTACTCTGGGTTAAGCGGTTCGGGTTCGATCCCTGGCCAGGGACATTGTACTTCTCTCCACCCAGGTGTAGTAACGGGTAGCGGCGAATAGTTGGGGCACGAGGAGTAACCTGCGGTGGACTAGCATCCAATCCAGGGAGGAGTAGAAATACTCTTAGTCGCTTCACCATAAAGAAAGCGCAGTTAGGCGGCGAGAGCTTTGAGACAGTTGGCCTTAAGGGGTCTTACTTTTTTTGTGTGTGACTGTTCAAGTCAAAGTTAATGAACAGCGTTTTTGTAAAATTGATTATCACGCTGTGCAAGGTGGTTTCGTGGATGAAATCTACCTATGCTGCGTAACAGCTTTTATTGAAAAATAAAGCTGCTTAGCAGTAAATTTTTTGTGCTAACCTATTGAACAGTGCTTTTATTCGGTGCTGTTTATTGTGCTATACGTAGTGGTTTTAACATGCAAGTATGGATGAATCTTTAGTGCGTGACCGTACATAGACTATGAAACCTCCTGTGGGGTTGTTTGTTTTTTGAAATGGAATTTGGCATTTTTTCCCTTCAGGGTTAAATGTGTCTTTACGAGTGCCGATAAAGACGCTATGTTGGGTACTAAAAATGTCTGCTCTATTCTTCTTTGTAATGCTAGAGTCTCCCCCTGATCCCCCAGCGGAGGTAGTTCAAGTAGGACGACTGAACGGTGGTCAGCGGATTGACTACGTTCTTCAAGAGAAACCAATAGAAAGTTTGAATGAATACCTTTTCGCACTCAGCAGTCACGTCTGCTATTGGTGAGTGACGTCATTTCCTTTGTCTTGATATTCACGGTTTTGTCCAACTACGTTACCACGGTCGTCTACCTCAGAGAAATTGGGAAATCGTCCGAACGATGTTTGTTTCTCGTTCCACAAACCTTCTTTTGCTTACAAGCGAAAGAAAACGAGACATTTTGCTTGGTTCGCTTCCTCCGTACTTCAGTTTTTCGTAGCCCTTTATAAATTCATAGTTTGCCTACCGACCAAAATCGCTATTTGGAAAAAGAAACACATTTCCCAAATCTGTGATTACTTATTGTTTTTTTGTCAAATCATCTTCGTTTTCTTGCAGGGTCTCCGAAGATACCGCACTCTTCATGTTGAAGGAAATTTACAGAGATTAGCAACAAGATTGAAATAAACTTATCGAGAATTCACGCCCACGTCAAATTCGTACTACCAGTCAAGAAATGATTAAACACGTGTTAGCTCAGTGTTGTTGAATCAACTTGTTCTTAATACAAATATTGCTATGACCCTGGGACCTCAACAAGAACCGTCTTGTTGGATATTCAAGACGAGAAATTCAACAATTTCAGTTTACGCTTTATTTTGGGAACGTTCGTTTGCTTCTATTGGGATACTCTTGTGGAAGGAAGACATTCATAGCAAGACATCACTTTGCTCTGAAATATCAGAGAGAAGAAGGAATAGACATGTGAAATCGAATGGGCAAGGAACTGAAAAACAGATCAGGACTTTTGGTTTGTTGCTGGATGATTTGGTTGTGTCAAAAAAGACTGCTCTTCACTGAAAGAGGAATGTGCGTTTGTAGATAGACACTAGTTTAGGCGGAAAATGTTGAGAAGACAGACTTTTTTTCACCAAGAAAGACAGACATACAGAGAAATCTCTAGCCGTTTAAATCTGCTGATCAAAGCTGATCAGAGTTGTAAGATGCTCTCAAATTATTTTTGAAGGATTGCGAGTTGCTATACAATTCGGGAAAGTTAGAAAAGTAGCAACATAATAGGTTTTGTAATTAATTTCAATAGCGTTTGTGTTTTAACGCGATCAAAAGAAGTTTCAACTTTAATTTCAGTTGATTTAAATAATAAAAAAACAACAGTTTAAGTAGAATGTTAAGATTAAAACTAAATAAATTTTGCTTTGCTTTGCAATTTTCTTTTCCTCCTGTTCCAATGGTTGGTCGCGCAACACACGTTTTTAAGGGCCCATTAACCGATCTTTTCGAGCAGTTGCTAAGGAAAATTTAGTCTCATATAACCTCATCATTTTTAGTTAGTTCAGAGTTATTTCATTTGTTTCAACTTTTTCATGATCAGTAACACTAGTGATGACGTCATCAGGCCACGCCCATGGTCATGTGACTAATACAGAAAAAATGCAAAGACTCCCAGGCAAATTACTTTCTCAGGATTTTTTTCATTGATTTAATATTTTAATTTAAATCCTCAGTACGCTATGCATCGATTTTGTTTCATTTCTAAAAGGTCAGAATTTGAGAGCATTTCAAAATATTGAAGAATTCCTAATTTTCTAAAAAAAAAGGCATGATTTCGAAAAAGGAATGCATAGCTATGTTGCCAACGTTGGCTTTAATCGAAATTCGTCGAAAAAAGCTGGATTTAATGAAAAACCGCGTTTCCTTTAGCATTTAAAGAAACCGGAAGTGCGTCCGATGTCTATTGGAAGTTACCCTATCAGCGCGTGCGCAATTTACACTACCAGTGCACTTCGATAAGATCAAACAACGCCACGCGGAGTTAGTTTTTCTCTTTCTATTGCTCTTGTTTTTCTGTCTTTCTCTTATTTTGTCTTTGCTAGTTCTTTTTTTACTTTGCATTTTGCGAAACACAAAGAAAAACATCTAAAATGTATGCGAATTTGCAAGCTTTTGGGTTGTTGTTATTCTCCGTGCTCAGGATGACGTAAGCGACCGGAAGTGAAGTTTCACCTCCTTAACAACTCGCGCGAGCGCGCGCATGAATCGGTTAATGGGCCCTTAAACGTGGACAAAGTTAGTCACACCTCGCTCGTGTGAAACGCGCATTGTTCACTTGCAGAAAGAAAACGTTCCCTCTCTAGATCTGATCTTGTATGGTTTTTCTGATTTGAAGTAGCAACTTTGCATATAAGATATACTAATTAGGAAAGAGTATTAGGTAGGTGACGTTAAACATCACCTGGGACGAGTTGTTTGAAAGCCGGTTACGGCTAACCTGGGATTAAAAGTTAGCCAAAGCATTATTTTTTCTTACATAGAAATGTTTTTCATTGCTTATGTTTTGTGAAGTCTGAGATTATTCAAACTAAAACTTGAAGGACAAACAATGTAAACAGAAAACCTCAAAGCAAAGTTGCAAAACTGAAATCAAAATTCTTGCTAATCCTGGGTTAGCTTAATCGGACTTTGAACAACCCGGTCTTGACCTGCGATTGGTTAATCTGGAATTATGCGACAATGGCATTTTTCCCGAAACAATTCACAGTTAAAATTATCCACTGTTTTAGTTAGCAGTGAACTAAAGAAATAGAACGCAAATAATTTTAAAAGTTGTTATCATAAACATCATTTTCGGCTTCGGCCTGTATATGTAAGGGAAACAAAAGCAGAAATGAATTATTGAGTTGTTGCTTTTTCATAAAATAGCCGTTGGACATATATGGAGACCATGGGCGCTTTCCATTGGACGAAAAATTCCGGTTTTAATTTCCGGAAATGGAACAGCATTATCCGGTATTTCCAGCAGGGGACAACCTCGCGAGGGATACCCAAATGTTCGGAAATTTCTTACTGGGAATTTCCGTTCCATTTAATTTTATTCCCGGAATTTCTGGAGGAGAGAGAGGTGTGCTTCCTATTCGACCAAAAATTCCGGTTTCAATAACCGTAATTTCCTCTGGAATTTTTGGGAAAAAAGAGGACAACTTCGCGGGGTTTACCCAAATTGTCGAAAATCTCTTACGGGAAATTTCCGTTCCATCTGACATCTGGAAATTTTCCGGAAAAGTTACGGAAAAATCTATCCGAAAGTTAATGAATTTCCGAAATGCCAACCATTCCAACGAAAATTCCGAAATTTCTGGGAGGAAAATTAAAGGGAACGGAAATTTCCGATAAGAATTATATCCGTAAATTAGTATCGGAAATTTTGGAAATGCTGTTTCTCTCTGGGTATTGAAATTAGAATTTCTCATCGAATGGGAAGTGGCCAAAAATCATTTTTCATATTTCCAGAAACTTTCCATACCAATTACTTCCGTTCCCAATTTTTGTTTAAATGGAAATTGTTTTAATGCATGATTACGTCTCATGCTCAAAATTCACCAGCAAGCCTCGTGTGCAAGAAATTTTCTCAAGCCTCTGATACCTTCGTGTTTTTGGGTGCTTACCATGTAGCCAAAAAATCTGAAACTTTCGGTTGAAAGTCAAATGGAACAGTAATTTTCCAGAAAATCCGTTCGGAAATTGTAGAGTTCTTCAGAGGTAGTCTTCATTTCCATTCAAAACGTTAAGGCTGAAATTTCCTTAGCGTTTGCTCCATTTTTCAATTTCCAGTCTCTCATCAGTCGAAAACAATTACGGAAAATTGATTGTAAATAAGCGCCATCTCGTTCAGTTTGTTTGCTGATTTTGGCAAAGCGCTTACAACTATTCAGCGGTCATCCCAACCGGTTTATTCTGACCAATGGTAAGTACCCTTTGTACGATGGTGTTCTTTTAATCTCTGCTGCTTTGGGAATTTGTCCATAAAGTTTTGGAATTTGCGTTTTCAAAGTGATGCCTCAGTGGTGAAATGTCGCTATGCGCGCGTGCTTTCAATACATGTGACCAGTCCCTAGCCTTTTTACATATTCATGCAACTTAATGTATTCAAAATTTGTTGCACGTGTGAAACTTTTCCTTCGTGAAGCCACGTTTTGTTGCAAGAGTCGCCGAAGATTATGAATCTTAGAAAACGTTTTCTGGTGAATACAGACTTGGAAAGGTCGAGAGACTTACAGGAAGAATCGCTTTACGGTCTGTCTGGGAAAACCCGGGTGACATGAGGTAAACCTGAGGTAAGTTACATGAACAACTCTATCTTCAAACATTTAGGATCAGTGCAAGCAAAATCCTTTGTCTTCCTCTTGAGCTTAAAATGTTATCTTTCATACTGCCGTTCAGTGGCGTATATTGTTCCTTACGAGCTTGAGAAACTTATTTGGATATGTTTTAAATTCGACGTGTTCTTGAACAACTTTCAAATGAGTCAAAAGTAGATGTTAAGTAGTTATGTTTATCTAATCTCTAGGTTTCTGGTACGTTATGCTTTACACGACTTGGGAGAAACTATAATAGGATTATTCGACAGAAGAACTCACAATTGCGTTCTTCACTTGTTCTGAATACCCTGCCAATCATTCTTGAAATCAAAATCGCTGTAAAAAGTAGATCTAATATTCTGGATTTGTTGATAAATGCGGCTCAATGGTTAAAATTTGGTTTACAATTTAAATTTTTTTTAGCCATTCAAAAATTTGTCTTAAATTTTTTCCTTTTTGACAGTTCCTGCGCGATTGCACAGACGATGGAACAAAAGACTGGAGGAGGACTTCTCTGCATCTGAACCAGGTAAGTTTGTGCACATTGATTCCTATTTTTTAAATGAATCCTTCAGAATAAAGGATCCTTGGATTCCTTAGCTTTGAATCAATTGAGACAGGCCAAGAATGCAAAATAGTACCTCTGTTTACCTGGCACAATCTTTTTTCTCGTGGTGAAATATACCCTAACTTGCTGAAAATTTATCTATTCCATAATGTTCGCCTGCTAGTAATATGTATTGAAGTTCTAACTGACTTGAAACATTCATACGGTTAGTCAATTATCGGTCATCAGCCTTTCATTTCCTATATTTAGCCTAAGCATTTCGTCTCTACAATAGAGCAAGAAAGCAGTTGTTCATTTATTTTACTTTTGATTTTTCCAACAACACAACTTGCAAACGACTGGAAATAACCTCTATATATCATGGCAAATGGCGAGTAACGTTTTCCATTTCATTTTGAATAAAATTTACTTTTGTACAAATGATGAAACGTTTTTTTGTGGATTTGGCAAGCCTTTCAGCCCTCAAATCACCCTGGGCGAAGTAACTTGTGTAAATTCTCCTCTGCAAGTGTTATTTGGCAGAATGCTGGTAAGGATGGGATAATTTTCGGCTATACACGGAGGATGTAGCAAAACTATCCCTCAATTAAGCAGATACTTAGGGGGATAAGATCATTTCTCGTTAGTAAGTCCGTGTAGGAGTTTTGTAGCCTGAACAAATAGAATCATCGGCATAGCTTGGACATCTTATGGTATAACTGTATGCCTGATGCAAGGGTTAATATTTATTTTTTCCCGGAGCGGATGTTGTAGATGGGTAATATATTGGATTGTGATGAACAGTTAATAATTTTCCGTATCATGCAATATATCAAACACGAAAGACTATGTTTGACCGCATTTCCAAACACCGAGAAGAGAGTTGAAAATACGACGCGTAGCTGAGTATGTTTGACGAACTTCGAGGTGGTTGGCGATGATGTGGTCAAACACTGTCTTGAGTATTTGATATATCTTCTCAATCGAACCCAAACGAAGGAGAAAACAGAGGAATAAAATCGAGATAAATAAAACAGAGAAAACAGAAATAAAATCGTCAAAATAACATTTTGAGTAGTCGTTATGTGGTTGTACAAACTGTTCTTGTGGTGTTTACGGGCTCTCTTATGCGATTTGCTTTTGTTTCAGGTTTAAAGATATTTACAAGAGGCTTACTGACGGAGTCACTAACAAGAGAGCAAAGACGATTGTGATAAGATGTCTTTAGTTTCGAGCTGTGACTGATTTTGGAGATAAACTTTTTCAAAATTGTTTTCGATGAAAATTTCCGCGTTCTTGACGAAATTAAACATCCAAGATGAGAGATTTTCGACGTTAGATGAGTCAACTACGCATTTCAATTGCAAAACGTTTGAAAATAAAACAAAGTTTTTTGGCGGGAAAATAGTCTTGGAGTAAACATTTGCGCTTTTAAAAAATGCGACCGGGAAAAATTCGGAAAAAAACTAAGTCTTTTGGCGGGAAACTTTTTCTTGGTTAATGCTTGGTTGCGCTTTTAAAAGGGACCAAAAATAGTCCGGAAAAAAAAACTAAGTCTTTTGGCGGGAAAATTGTCCTTAGAAAAAAAAAGTCTGCGCTTTTGAATTGTGTCATGTTTTGAGTCAAAAATATACTAAGTCTTTTGGCGGGAAAAATCTTTCACTGTGTAATGGATTTCTCCCATCAAAAGTCAAAGTATATGTTTGATTTCTGGCTAGACTCTGTTCAAAAGCGCAGAATTTTTTTCTCTTTGGCAACCTTACATAGTCAAAAAATAGTAAAAGAGATAGCCTACATTCCGACTAGTTTCCAGGCCCCTTTTAAAAGCGCGATTTTTGTTTTATTTATTTGCTTATTCAGTAAAGTCAAAAAGACAATAAAGATAAGAGACAGTTAAAGTTGTGAATACTTTATTGATTGCTTTGTTTCATCTACTTAATTTACAACTGATTAAAGTAAACACTAAACTTATTTGCAACACTCAATTACAAGCAATGATTATACAACACTTTCAAAACTGCAAGGTCGAGAAAGCACGATTACCGAAGTCAAATATAAATGAACACTGAGATAAATACTAAGTCAAAATGTGGAAAACCATTAACAAATTGCTGGGTCTTCAAACGATCGATTATTAAGTCTAATGACAGCCGTGTATAGATGAATAAATAATTTGGAAGTTTGAAAACAAAAATTAAAGCTTTCTGAATATTTTCTGGCAAAAACGAGTATTAAAAAACTGATTGTTGATGAAACATTTCATTTGATTAACAGACGATGCGATTACAAGCTCTGGCTTATTCTGTCAAGATTTTTACAATAGTTTCTGATAAATCTCGTAAAATGAAAACTAAAATAATCACAGAATAAATCATTGCCACTACAAAATAACACAACAGAGCATGCAAGCAGCACATGTGTTTACATGTCCTGATTGCATGCTGCATCACATTATTTTGTAGCGCCACTGATTTGTTCTGTGATAACACTGGAAAAAACTTTCGCAAGCTATTTCGCAGAATTTTCCACGTATTCGCTTCATTTTTTGAAGCTCAGAAAAAAATTTGAAAGACAGCAAAAGCGTAGGAAGAAGTTTCTTCTAAAACGCTTACAGCTCAACTTTAAACTCAAGTCTTAACTTTGCGCTATTGATTTTAAATATCAGACTATTGGATACTAAATCATTTGAAAGCAACAATAGTAGAGTTCCCTGAGCTGTTCCAGTGCTTTTGCTTTTGTTTTGCTCTGATTGTTTCACTCTGACAACTAAATTTTCACCATTATTCAATTCAGTTTCACAAATTTTGCGAAATCAACTCTATTCAACAATTTCTAGATCACGATAATCTTTGAAACATTCTCTCGGATGTGGGAAAAATACTAGCTGAATAAACCTCACACTATCTTGTCTTGTTCTCCTCAGTTCTTCAAAAGTCCTTGTCTTCTCTCTTCTGAATTTTGATCCAAATCATCCGGCAAACGTCGATGAGCACACTGGAGAAATACAAAGGAACGTGCACGTGTTAAAAGACAAAAAACGTTACAAAACGTTACCGTAAAAAACGTTACAAGGCTATGATAAAAACTGTTTGCTCACGGAGCCCAAGTGAAGCTTCTCAAAAGAAGCGCCGGTTTAAAAACTATTTCGGCGTATTCGTTCATATTTTCGTACCTGCAGTCACGAATTAAGGTAATAGCAAATTTAAAAGGTGGAACTGAAACGTTTGCTTCAGGATAAATATCACCCACAACATCGCACATTAACAAAAATATATTTCTTTAAATACTAGTGTTGAATCAAGGTAATATTCCCATGCAAGGTGATGATTTTATTTCTTCTCTCAACCTTTCTACTCGACAACAAACAAATATTTTAAGAAGGAATAAGATGTTGATCGGTCCAAGGGCCGACAAAATTAAAATGACAAACGAGGCGCAAAAAGTAATTCAGAAATTAAAATATAATTATTGACAGGTACATGTATCACCATTAGCTATTGTTAAATGATTTACATTTTCATCAGGTGTCTGTTTGATGTTTATATTCTCATGAAAATAAAGCTGTTTAAAGCTAGAGAAAATAACGTGATGAAAATGACAAATTTTGGACGATATTTGAAATTCTTCATACAATCACCACATTTCTTCGAATAGTACAGAGTTTTTAAAATTGCCTAAGAAGCCGTAACTAGAGTTGGGTTACTGAATGATCAAACAATCATGAAAAACCGATGGATTTCAAAACAACTACAATACTAATCATTTAGCCGTCAACTGTAGTTCACGAGAGAGAGCGGTCAGTTCATCCTCGAAGAAAAAGTATTGAAATTACTTTTTTGCTCGATATAAATAGCGAAAGAATGACAAATTCTGCAAAGAAAAGCAAATTCCGCTTCAAAATTAATTTATAGGCCTTATTGTTTTCAAGTATTTCGTCAAATGCTGTTTTTTTGCTTTTATCAAAGAGCAAGAATAGATCACTAATGCAACTAAACCAGGCTATTTAGCTTTCACAAAGAGTGGATAAAATAGTAACTTCCAAGCAATGACACTAACTTATGATTGCTAAGGTGTTTGAAGTTAAAAAGTTGGTCTCCAAATTTTTTTCAGTTTTTTCAAAAAAATTCAATCGATAGTAGACAATTTTTTGTCCACATTCCGATCATACCAATATGTGACTTGCAAATTGTCGAAGCAGAAAATTAACACACGCACGGTAAATACCACATGCCTGCGTGATAATAGCGAAAAAAAAAAAGCTTACGCAGTAATTTGTAATGTCTAACCCTTGAAAGATTGCAAGAAAATAAATAAATTTCACCCGATTACGAGCTCGACGCTGTCCATCTGTAAGGACACACAATACTTTTGGTTGTCCATGACTAAACTTTTTGACGTGCGTGTTAGCTGACAAACCAAGTGAGGTGCTAATAGAACGCTAATTATAAAGCATTGTCTAGGATTTGTTGACTGATGCAACTTTGGGATAAAATTGAAAAGAGAAAACAATCACTGTTTGGTCGATTGAACAGTGAATGATTCACCTGACAAGCGTAGTTTTCATTCCATTTCTTGATTAAATTTTTGCTTAGAAGCCTCGGGCATAGAAGATTGGGCATAATTCCTATAGACACAAATTTGAGTGCAGTGCACATTTACATTTGCACCGATTTTGAAAGCAAGGATGTTGCCAAAAAGAAACAAATCAAGAACACTGTCGACTATTTGCTTCAAATTTAAATGGCTGACTATGATTAGTACCAGTACTTTTTTTAGAGGAAAGGGTATCTAAATTTAGGATTGAAAAGTCTAAGGGGAGGGGAGGTAGGGGAGCAGAGGGGCTAGCTTATAATGCCTTTGCAAACTTGAAAAATTATTACTGAACTTAAAAAGTGTCATGAAATAATCACTGACGTTTATGAAAGCCATTAAGGAAATTTTTGGTTGCAACTTTTTGTTCACAGAACTTGACGTTTTCATGCTAACCACGTATTGACATGCACATCTAAATTGTGACTTTTACTGTTTACGTTTCCACTCAAGTTTCTTGCAATTTCTTGTTTTCGTTAATTCTGCACCCCTTTATAAATTATTTATAGAGTCATGAAACATCACTAAATCCATGATAGACTGGATCCAAGATGGTGGATTTTCAGAATAAGAATCAACCCCTTCCTCTCCCATTCCGAGTGACATTTATCTGGACAGCAAAGCCAGGTGTGAATAAACTTTTAAAACAAGTCCTTTCTTATCAAATACTTGTTAACAAATAAAAAAAACGTCAGTTCTGTGTTTTATCGAGGTCTTGAAGACGGCTTTGAGCGTACTTTTTTGCAGTTTTATAAATTATAGTTGGACATTTTTAATATCATAGGCTTTTGTTTGCCCCAGCAGATGCATTATAGTATGAAAACCATCATGATAGCCGTAGGATACGGCAAGGACTTATCCACTCACATATATTTGGCCACTCAATGCATTGGCTGGGGTGCGTTACCCTCTGTTGATTTTTTCCCACCCTCATAAGGGGGTAGAAGTATAACATGCTGATAGGATCACTTACACCTGTCACTTTGAAAATACACCCCCGGTAAATGCAACCTGGTTAAGTATCCCACTCAGGATAACATTGAAAAGAGACAGGGCCTTAAGATTTTGATGGGTCCTTATAACCACTCTTTATCACTTGGTGCTACAATCATGGTATCAAAACACTGCCCAATCATTAGTGAACACATTGTTATCATTTTTGTGATGCAATAGGTTACCATAGCAACAGTATGACCTCCTAAAAACACCCTTAATTACAGCTTTAGGGGCTTATAATTCAAAAATGGTGCTGTGAAATTTTTTTATATTATCAACTTTTGATAAGCAAAGTTAAAAAAATTCTGTAGGTGGGGTTCAGAGCCACCTTAAATTTTCGAAAATCTATACCTGTTTCATTCACCTTTTTCTCTTAGACTCTTGATCCTTTGGTCGCCAAAAATGGCAACAAGCAAGTCAACAACACAAACTAGTTTTTTGATAGTTAAGCTGACGTATGTGCCATTGTCATGGCATCATGAATAAATATAAACAGGCCTTTAAAATCGGTTTTGCTTATTTGCAGAAAATCTAGTCATTAGAATTTCTTCATAATTTGCATGCAACAAGCTTGCAACGATGCTCACAAGTTAACACTCTTAAAACAATAATTTAACAGAGAGATCTTTAATTATCCCTTCTTGAAAGTTTTTCTGCATTCAATCGCAATTTTTTGACTTACTACACATGCGCTGCATTTAACTGGGTTCTTTCGGTAACAAACAAAAATCTGTGAATTGCTTGGTTCATTGAGTCGTTACCTTTTCTAACATACCTGTGTAATAAAAGACTAAGACCATCAATGCACTGTGTTCAGTTATGAAGAAAAATAGCACAGATAACGCAAGTATTGACCAAATAAAATGATCATATATTGATGCCATGTTTGACTTAAGTAATCCTTGCGCATGCGCTGAATTGCACTAGCAACAGTGCACACGAAAATTGTGTTCGGCCACCTTAAAGGTGGTTTAGGAGGTCATACTGTTGCTATGATAACCTACTGCGTCATGAAAATGATAACGACGTGTTCACCAATGATTGGGCAAATTTTTGATACCATGATTGTAGCGTCAAGTGATAAAGAGTGGTTATAACGACCCATCAAAATCTAAGTGTTGGAAACTGCTTCGAGCCACCTTAAGGGGACTATTAGAGCTGTTCTAGGAGTTTTAAAGCATTTTGCCAAGCTTGCAAATTTAGGTGCCACACAAACTACGGCAGGAAAACAGCCCAGAAAACGCGAATACAATTTAGTTATACATGTTGACTCACTTAAAATAAACAAAGACATGTTGATGTAGCCATTCTTAGAAAACACACCAAAGCCACTAAATATGAACCTAAAAGGGGACACTTCTGATTGGTCTTGTGCATATTGTGCTTACATGTACCTCAAATTATTCTCATAAGTTTTTGTAACTCATATCTTTTCCCCAAGTTAATGTAATTTTCTTTGCAAATGTGTATTAAGTGTCAACAGTAAATAAAGCATTGTTGTTGTTGTTGGAAATTTTCAAATTTACAGGTTGAGAATGTTTTTTTGGTTGTTGTTGTTGTTGTTGTTGTTTTTTTTAAAAACTTTTATGAGATCATCATCTTATTTCTTCTTGCAATGTTCAGTATATATTACTAAGGCAACAGTAGCTTTAATTTGTTACAGTGGAACCCTGTTAATATGGACACCAAAGGGGCATGATAAAATGTCTGCATTACCTGGGTGTCCATATTAAGCAGGCTAATTTAAGAGAAAATATATGAGCTTTTCAGTTGTCGGGACAAAGAAAACTGTCCGCTATAAGCGGGTGTCTGTATTAAGCACGTGTCTGTAGAGTGGGATTTCACTGTATTTCTAGATATGATTGGTGACTTTGTGCTTCGTTTTTCTCTTGTCCTCCATTACGTTTGGTATCCCTATAGCACATTAATCATATAACGATGACTGCTGATAATACTACTACTACAAGAAGTAAACAAAAAAAAGGACTTTTAACAAGACATTAACACCATAGGTCAACTTTTAATTCCAACACTGACCACAGGCCAAGATGTTTTAACTTGCAGAATTTCCTCTAACTTACCTTAAAGCACATCTTTATTGAGGGTTTCTTCTTCTCAGATCTCACATCAAGGTCTGTGATGATAAGTCATCTAAACTGAGGAAAACAAAACACTGAGAAAATGAGAAAAAAGAAAATTAAGGCAATGGAACAACTGGTCTGGTCATACTATGACCACAGGACAAGATGTTTTGATCTGTAGAATTTCTTGTAACTTACCTCAAAGCAGATCTTAATTTTGGTGGTTTCTTCTTCTCAGATCTCATATCAAGGTCTTTTATGAAAAGTCATCTTAAACTGAGGAAAAAAACAAAAACATGCTGAAATGAGAAAAAAGAAAAGGCAATGGAACAACTGGTCTGTTCATATTATGACCACAAGACAAGATGTTTTAACTTGCAGAATTTCCTCTAATTTACCTTAAAGTACATCTTTGTTGGTGGTTTCTTCTTCTCAGATCTCATATCAAAGTCTTTGATGATTAGTCATCTGAAACTGAGGAAAAAAACAACGAGGAAATGAGAAAAAAGAAAAGGCAATGGAACAACTAGTCTGATCATACTATGTCACCACAGGACAAGAAGTTTCAACTCGCAGAATTTCCTCTAACTTACCTAATAATGCAGATCTTTGTTGGTGTTTTAATTCTTCTTGTCAAATCTCAAATCATAGGTTCTTAATGATATGTCATCTGAAACTGAGAAAAAAAAGCTGTAATGAGAAAAAAAAACAAAAAAACAACAACAACAACAATGGAACAACTGGTCTGGTCATATACTATGACCAGAGGCCAAGAAGTTTTAACTTCCAGAATTAGTAATACAGGCAATAAAAAGAATTTCCTCTAACTTACCTTAATGCAGATCTTTGTTGGTGTTTTCTTCTCTCCAAATCTCAAATCAAGGTTCTTCATGACATGTCATCCAAAATAATAATTGAGAAAAAACAATGCTGAAATAAGAAAAAAAAAAAGCAATGGTACATGTACAACTGGTCTGGTCATGCTTGTTCACTTATGTGTATTACAATATGTATGTGTATGTATACGGTCGGGGACTATTGAATAACATGCACATGCATTCAGAAGAGAGACCATTTAAAAGCAATCACGATGGTGAGAGGAATACTGCAGGGCTTGTCCACTATCAATCCAAGATAAGTGTTAATCAGTTTTTCACCAAACACAGTCCAAGAAGTTTAACTTGTGGAATTTCCTCTCGCTTACCTTAATGCAAATCATTGTTCAGTGATTTCCACTCAAGTGCCAAATCTCAAATCAAGGTTCTTCAACGTACATTGTAAGTCCGACCTGAAACTAAGAAAATACCAGAAATTGTGAGAAAAAAAATAGTAAGACAGAGCAACTGGACTGGTCCTTAAGTCATACAGGCCAATTGCATTAGTAGTGGACTCTTGATTAGCAACATGTATGCACATTCATTTAAAGTGAGAAGTTTAAGCAATCATGATGGTGCATTGAATATCCTATGAGTACAACATCCACATGACATTAATTTTTGAAGACATTGTCATCATTCCACCACTTCTATTAATAGATTCCATGTTGCTGTGCGTCTATTCAGTAGTACTGTTCATTTACATATAGATCACAGATGAGGTCAAAATGTTGTAAGAACAAAAGGGTGGCTTGTCACTGAAGTTCCATAATTTCTTCTATCAATAAAGTTTATTATTGGGTTTTCTTCTGCTTACCTTCACTCTTTTCCTTCACTGATGAGTTTTTCTTGATACATCTTAATAAGATTCTGTAACCATACTTCTCCTGAAATTCATAAAGAAAATATATCATCTGCAACCTTCTGGATACAATGTAAATATACCTGGACATGATGATTCATTAAAAAAATTACAGGTACAATGATCTTGAAATGTTTTAATAATTCAGCCATATAAAATTTTCTCTCAGACATTTACTAGCAATTTCTGCTGTGTGACATCATTGGCAATCTAGTGACATCATACAGTAAGTCAAAATTTATCAGAAATGACTCCATATCTCAAAATATATCTTATAGTAATTGTTTGCTTAATGTAAAACGATTCATGACAAACACATCAGTCATTAACAAACAACACAGACTCAGGGCTCGACACTAACTTTTCAACTTAGTAGCCTAGTGGCTAGTGACAACTTAGATGTTACTAGCCAAAAAATTGTTTACTAGCCAAGCCTTGATGTTGGCAAAGTCCAATAACAGCAGAATTACCAGCAAGACTTGAAAACTATAAAACGTAAGCGATTCTCTTTAATACACATTGTTGGTAATTGCATCGTACTTAAACCAGTTCCAATAATAAAACAAGATATATTATATTTTATAAATCAATCTGAAAAATGGAAAAGAGCACATTAGCATTTAGACTTACACCTTTTTTCTTTTCAGAACTCTCATTTTTTGGCTTTTTCTTTTTTACTGCTGGTAAAAACCCTTTTATATCCATTATGGAATTTTAAGAAAAACAAAACAATGCAATTTTGCATGTAAAACCTCGACTAGTTGACATATAGTCAGCACACCTTGTGTCACGCTTGACTGGCAACGTTAAACTCCAGGGCGAACCAATTTATCACCAAATTGCACCAATTTTAATTTTTGTAATTGCCTTGTGTTTTCCTCACATCAAATCTCTCAGGCCAACAGATCACAAAGAAAAATCCAGTGATTTTCCCAAAAAAACTTTCAGGACTCTGTTTTTCTTTGAGACTTCCTTGGAAAAATAACGAGACCCCAAGATGTCCTGGTAAAAACTGTCGAGACTTCTTCAGTCTCTTCACAGACTGGAGCTGTAGAATTCAAACTGTTTCAAAAGCTGTGTTAGTGAAATTCAACTGCTAATAAATGTTGAAGGAAATAAATCTTTCTCATGTAATTATTTCTGCAGTGGTAAGTTTTGTCAGTATGGACACAATGACAAATCACCTATGTGTTGTTAGGCTAAATGAAATGTTCTCCCTTTACAGTTCTGCACGATTTTGCAAATGATTTTGTCAGGATGCTCATGTTTTGTTCCACTAATTTTGTAACAAAAAAAAGAACATCGTTGTGTGCTTAAATGCTGTCTTGTTTGTCAAATATTTCTTTCAATATAATGACATGTTCAGTTTTTATACCCTTTCAAGTACCATGCAGTGAAAAGTAAACATGATACAATGTACGTCCACAATGAAATTCTGACCTTGTTTCCGAGAAAAGTGTTTTTGTTTTGTTTCAGCATCAATTTTGTTGCCAGAAAAGTGTTAGTGTTTGTCTTCTTTGAGGAAGACAGAAACTAGTTTGGCCAATTTCATTTTGTTTACTAGCCAAAGTGGCTAGTGGAAATCAAAAACCTACTGGCCAAAACTAAATTTCTACTAGTCTGTGGCTAGTTGGCTACCATTAGTGTTGAGCCCTCACAAACTTTGATGCAATGGTAGTACCAGGCGATGGTAAATAGCACAAAATAAAATAACTCCTTTAGCCTAGGAAGAAAAAGCCGTTGGAGAAAATAGCCAACATCTAGCTATTAAAGAGGTCATGGTTTACCTCGCCTGCAAATTTCAGAAAACAAACTCGATGGACTAAGTGAAAGCAGGAGCCCATCATGCCACCATGGACTCCTGGTGATAGAGGGACTACTACTAGGGATACCTCCTCTCTAGAAGTTTTTTAAGGGACAGTAACTTTTTCTTTTATAAGTTTCTGATTTTACCGGGTTGTCAATCAAGGTAAATAGAATAAATGAGGTTCCAAAAGAACTTTTTTCGAATGATAACAGTTTCATTAGACGTGAGAATGGTGAATGTTTTTGTTTTTACTGCAATTTGACTGCATTTTTGGACAATAATGCCACTGCCTTCCCCAAGTCCGAAGGTGCCCGTATGCCTATGAAAATAATCAACCTTTCTTAGAGCCGTTTTCAATTGAGTGTTCTAAAACTGAAACCAAAGTAATCACACTGGCCAATTACAAAGGACAGAGATATTATAGTGACAATGTATGTGAGCAACTCAAAATTGGTTTGGTTTTGGTTTTGATTGGACAACAAAGAAGCACAAGTTTTTTAAGCCAATCAATTAGCGTAGTAATGAAAAACCAAAGCTAACTAATGCAAATTACTTTTGAAGCTCAAGTGAAAACTGCTCCAATGATAAATTGCTAGTTACAGTAGTCACATGGACACATAGCCTGCGAGTAGGCTCACACGATGGAGCACAAGCGCGTGTGGCATAGGCACGAGTGCGAAATTGAGCGGTGAAACAAGAAAGTGAGCCTGCTCTGATCTCTGCAATTTATTTATTTCCACCCCCGAAACCGCAGAAAAGAATAAGTCAATTAATTTTCACTGGAAGTATGAACTTTGGCAGCTCAGATTTCTCAGGAAAATTGTAAATCTTTTTCATAACAACATGTAGGCGCCATATCCGTTGTTTATAAAGTTTGGCTGAAGAAAAACTGTCAAAGCTTATGTCTACTAAGCACACACACTTGATTCCAAGTGATCTTGCTTTGGCAATCTGGTCTTTGACGATGCTGGTAAACGGACGAACGCCTTTGTGTTGTTTCGTTGCCGGCTTGCAATCACATATGTTTGTAATATTTAACTCTGCCTGTATGCAGTCGGCAACACGACAAGTACATGTACATCTTGATTCATTTACATACTTTCAACTGCTATTTCTTGCTCTCTCTTTAGTTTGAAATTTAACCAGAAATAGACTGGAGCTTTGTTAACACATCAGTAATATGCGCACTCAACTCTAGTTCCTCTGACTCCAAATGTGGATGACTCATCTGTTTATTGTGTGGTAAATTACCGACTCCATGGGCATTTAATCACTCTTCATCAAACATAATAGATTGACAGTTCTCTCGCGTTTCCTGCTTTTTGACCAATGGTATTTCACTTCACTCAGATGAAGCAGAAATAAAAAAATTACAGAGATCAGGGCAGGCTCACTTTCTTGGCGCCTCTTCACCAGACTCCTTCCCACCGGATCGCTTTGCTCCTTGCCACTTGTGCGTGTGACTTGAAGGTGAACCTGCTTGCAGGCTAATGGACATATTGTGGATCTATTTTTATCAATAGTGCCATATTTTAAAAAAAAAATACCTTGGCCCAGTTCCTTTCTTTTCTTCTACTTGTAGGAATTTCTTGCCAGGATGTTTCTGTAGTAAAACAGAAAAAAAGAAACTAGATATTATGCTCAAATTGTCATCGTACTGCTAGGCCAGGCTCTGTTAAGGTTTTATGAGGATCCATGAGAAATTATGCAAACACCAGAATATGAGATTTTTGACTAGAATGTTATTATTGCAGGCACAAACAGGAACAGATGAGATGAAAAATGCGAGGTGGAAGTGTAACAGAGTGCCTGCTATAAGAACTGGGGTTTCACATAATGCCTGCCAATTTCTTTGTAATCTAGCTGCTTTCATCAACCCAATGATTACTTTCAACCTGTTTATCGGCCAGAAACTGGCACATGTTTTGTGATACAGCTGACTTCCTGTGAGAATTTAGTCAGTTTACAATGTTTCCCATAGTGAATACTTATCAAAGCATGAAAAATGTGAAAATCTCACTTTGAGACAATCATGGGGTTATTTTACAAGTAACATGGAAACGTACACTACTTTCAAAAAGAGTTCAATAAGAGGGAAAAAAGGAGGAATATGACTGCAATAATTTCTGCAGGTTCTGTGGTTTTAAAATTTATTTACAAAGTTGACAGGAGAGACTGAGAGTCCAGTGAATGTGTCAGCCAACTGTTGTTCTTCGATTCCATTGAATTCTTCCAATAATGAGCATGAATCAATGCGTTCCCATTCAGGTCATAGTTCTTGGCACAAACAAACATCTAGTATTAATTAATTGTTCACTATACTATCAGAGCTGTCATGGCTGATTCTTGATTGGGTCTTAACAAAAATTTGGGTAGCAATATTTACATGTAAATCTCTTCAAAGTCCTTAGCTTGGTAATACGTCTTCCTCTGCCACCACTGTGCGTTTTTTTTTTTTTTTTTTTATAAATTATATTTGTGCTACTAATGATATTATTAAGTTATTACTATTACGTCTGCGGTTGCTGCAGAAGTGAACAAAAGGGAGTTCTTATAGCAGGTGTCCCTCCTCTCCCTCGTCCCTCTCATCCCAGCTCCCCCTTCCCTATCCCCCATTTTATGCCTGCTACACAGGCTCTCTTGATCTATCTTTAGCAGTTTGTGGCCAACGGGTATTATGGCTGCAAAACTTCAAGTAAATAATACTAACAAGCGCTTATGGCATAATAAGCTTCAGGCTTTAATCTTAAATTTTAATTACTTAAGCTTAATCGTCGCAAAAATATCTTGAATGCAATTCGAATTCCACCATAATACAAGCCGGAAGCAAATCATCTAGAGAAGGTTTTTAAAAGTGCTTTTCACAGTATTCGACGGCAATAACAATTTGCATTATTTTAACTTTCGATACGGCAACCAGTTCGTTTGTGAGCTTACGTGTTCGCAGTGCAGCGCTCACCTTGTTCTTCAGGTTGTGTGGTTGAAAAAACCTGAAAAAACGCTACGGTGGGTGGACGGTCCACATCAGGTCTTCGAGTGCAGAATACTCGACAATTCCTTCCAAGTTGACGACATTTCACGACATTATTCCTGCACTTTTTCGCATTATTTTTTTCAGTCAGTGTCCTGTAACTGGCTTGACCACGAGGAACCGAAAAATGAAATGCAAATATGAAAATCGCGCTCCACGTTTGCAGTCGTTTGCACGTGCAAATTTTGCGGGCTGTTTGCGCCCGCGCCAATTTCGTTTCCAGATCTCTTGTTGTGGATGAGACTACTCGCACGTACTTGAGAGTGTATCTGAGGTCTCACACCAAGTACTACCCCTCAAATTGCTGGATTTTGGTTGATTTTCCGTATGCGCACCCGATTTACCGTTAGACACCGATCACAATTATTCAACTCTATTCTGTAGAGTACAAATAAAGCGCAAGACTGAGTCGAATATCCCGTTACTTTCAGTCGGGTACCTCTTACGTCACACACACGGTTTCGACCAAACAATGACCCCCCACTGACCCCCCACTGACCCCCTATAAAATCAGTGGAAAAAAGAAAATTTAAAAGAGCCCAAAACTATCAAAAACTATCTTTCGTTTCAAGTTTATTAATAAATTGAGCTTACCCGAAATTTCCAAGATGGCGGACGCGTTGCGGATTTCGACCCTCTTCTCCTTTGATTGTAAGTGTAGGTTTCGCTTGCAGAAAATCGAGCACAGGATAATTTGGAATACCGTCGAATATGGTATTCGTACCCATTAGGAAATTAAGCAATGAAAGTAACGAAGAAATGCTGGCAAAGGAACATGCTCGCGGGCGACAGGTACTCAGGGTCAGAACTGATCTGGCCTTTAAAATCAAAATGGCGCCGATCTACGACCAAGCTGGCTGATTTTGAACTTATAACTTAACTCAACGGTAGTTCACACCCGGTTCTTTTGCATGATGACGCTCATTTGCATCGAATACGGAAATATACTACGTACAAAAGTCGAAAGCTCGTTGTACATTTATTAGCAACAACTACACTGTTACAAGCCAAGACCATAATCAAGAAACAAACTAAACGACAAAAGTGCAAAGTACAGTTACTCGGCCACAGAATCACTGGCCTCGGTAACAGTGATCTGTCCCACGTGACGTCGGTTGGAGAAATTGTTATTGCGCGTGCCCATGTAACAGTACTCCCCAGGCTTTGTGATGCGGAAACACGGCGGGTTGCAGGAGGCTGGGGCGTTGTCAAGTTGAGCCTGTAGTGGTTTCTTCTCATCTGTGTAACATCCCTTGTTGAGGTGGAGATTCAACTTTTCAGCGTCAAATTTATCAACATGGTCAACCACTTCAAGAGGCAAGCTGGAGCAAGCTGCTGGTTTAAGAGAGCTGCATCCTTCCTTTACCCAGCATACGTTTGTGCGATCAGTACCTGAAATGAAAACGGTAGTACTGGGTTCGCACAATGTTACACTTATTTTCCTTGGCTGTATCCTCTGAATTACCGTTACAACATATTTTAAATCAGTTTGTTGCTTCAGTAAGGTAGCGCGAACTTTAGCTACTTTTCCCGTGAAAGGAAATTCAACCGTTAGATTAATCTGTACTTTCAAGTCTTAGGTTTCTCTAAACGTTTCCGTCTAATGTTTCAGAGTTGGCGTGATGTCTTCCGAATGTTGCCGACGAAATAATATTTAGATTTAGGTTTAAACATAATTACAAGAATCGATTGTCTTTTCTTACGTGCTGTTCCTTGTCCATCGTTGTTCGCATTGTTGTTTGAACCTAAAAAAACGAAAACAAGTGTAAGCCTTGTATCGTGTTTTTTCTGCGCTTTTTCAAAGTAAGTAAGTAAGAATGCCACGATGCTCAGAGGCAAGTAATTATGCAGTCAGATCCAGCAAATAGTTGTCTGGTGTTTAAGATCTTTTTTGGATTAAAGTGGACAAAAGAATGTCTTCATCTCACCGGACCAGACAAAACACACCACATCCTTTGTTGTAACTGAAATGCGTTCAGGAGTGAAGCGATATTCCATGGCTGGATAAGCCTGCACAATGTTTCCTCTCTTTCCCATTCCTCCGATGTAGAATATGTTGGAATGCTGGAATTTCAAAGGAAGGGAACTCCTAGGTTTAAGGAGAAACACGTGACTTCTGTCCTGGAATGTGCGGCCGACCTGCGCGGTGTTCAAAGCGAGTTGTAGATCGGTTTTACCATCAACTGCTTTGGTTTTAGGGTTGTTCGTGACGCTGTGGAGGCAAAAAAAATTGGGATAACCTTGAGACTTTTTATGCAAAAAGAAGGCGGCTAGTCAATTATATGCATCGTGATCACAAGTTACTTTTGTTGTGAGTACTTCCAGCAAAAGTCAGATCGCTGAGATACAGACTTCAGTTCCATCTCGATGATCGTAACGATCATTGCGATCATATGGAAACCACTCTCCAGAGACTGCAACAAGGAGGAGATGGAGAATGTTGCCATGATTATTATACCAGAGGTCCTCTTTCGCATTCTTATTCTATAGCGATTATAGCATCATCGTACAAGTAACATTTTCTCTTGATGGTAACTAGCAGTCGTAAGGATCGCTAAACTTTCTTGTTAGTGGTTGCAACGATCGTAGTGATCATAAACATCTCGCATACTGCTTGGACCAGTATTACTGATATGTAAAAAATCGCGGAAAGAAATTATACCATGTTCATGTATTAGACTTATTAGACACAAGCTACTGTATATGATGATGTACATTACTGTGAACTAGCATCTTGAAGGGGGAAAACTTGAGATAAAGCTAAAATTTATGGAGAATATTTCTGATAGGAGTTTTTCACTCGTTACTCATACTAGTGAAATGTCATGAATGAGACTATATATATTTTGTCATTGACAATTACTTTTTATTGTTACTGGCATCAAACTCGCGTGGTACATCATCAGTGGTGATATTGTATCTGCAAGAAAAAAGAAGGAGAAATGCAGAAATATATTCATCACAGTTGACCAATAATTTAGGCCAATTTATAGTGGTTGACTACCAACTCATGGTGCTTTGTTATTGTTTCGTAAAAAGTAATTGCCAAAACTAAGGTCCTCTTCTCGTGCTCATCACCCCACAACACGTTCATCGCGAATAGCATTCTGGTCATGCGCAGTTTTGACTGTGAAAGGTTCAACTTAGTCGAGGGTCATTAGGCTAGGGGGGTCTCCGGCACGGTTCACGAACAGAAAAAATAGAGGATCACGGATGTAAAAATTTCGTTTCCCCGAATCACGAAAATAAGCAGGTAAGACACTCTTTTTAATGACCTGTTCTTACACTAGAAACAGTGTTTGAAGAAAGCAAAATCGCGAATGGTCAAGTCAAGTCAAGTCACTCTCGATAGACGACTCTAACCATTCGGAGGACTCGGGTCTCAAAATCACGTAGAGTAGAGTGGAAAATCACGAATATTGGTCAATAATTCAGGTTCTTCACGGGTCACGCAAAGCCTTCTGGTCACGAGTCACGAAGAATAATTTCCTAAATTCACGTTTCACGGAAAATAAAATCAGCTAATGACGCATCACGAAAATATCCCTATACGACCCTCTCAGTCAGCGTGATAAAGGCAAAACTGTTTTGGACCAGAAGAAACCTGGCGCGAGTGACATCTCGCACTCGTTTATGAGATCGTTACTGCATGGTGATAACATTGCTTCTCATCTTCTGCACAGTGACGGTCCAACAGGCAACTGCAAGATGAGACTCTCCTCAGGTCTCTTTTAGTTTCATAAGTGGAGAGCTGTTTTTGACTTGTTCAGTTCCCTCCAGCTACTTCAATTGTTAACCGACTGTGTACGTTACTTGGTGTTTATCTGAATATAATTACTCTTAACTATAGTAATTGGTAAGCATGCAAACAGTTTATGCAACAAATACATGCATTATCTTGAAGTGGTACCAAATTCTCAAAATTGAATGAAAGGAATTGCGAGGAGGTGAGTGAGGAGAATTCATATCTTGATAATTTACTTATCAAGCATTAAAGGTGATGTTATGTCGTTACTTGTCTCACCTTATCCGTAACAAGCAACGCTGAGTAGTGTTGGTTGGGAAACAAGGGACTTTCCACTTGTACGACGAAAACTTCCCCTCCATGTTCATGCCGTTATGGTTAACGACAGTGGATGGGGCGTAGATCACATCTGGGGTTTTGTGAAGAAGAACATACTGCACTTGTCCGTCAGCTCCTTGGGAGAGCAGATGGGGCTCGTACGGTAAACCTCGTGCAAGCTTCATATCTCCCACGTCTTTGCACGTGCTCAGCACTCCAGCTGTTTTCTCCACATAGTTTGTGATAAATTTTGTCCACCTTCCTCCAGCTGCTTTGCACGACTCTGCAGTGATGTACTTGGCAACGCACTTTTCAGCCATAACGTTTTGGTTGTCTGGCGGACAGTTTGCGTTACCTGTAAGCTTGCTTGGCATAATACACAAGTCTGAAGAAATAAAAAATTCAAGACGAAAAATTAACGAGTCGTTTGTTATAAGTAACTGAAGCTAAAGGTACTCGTATTCACTCATAGTCAATCAATTCAACAAGATTTGGTCAGAAAAAAGTAGAAGCGACAACAAGAAAACTGATTCAAACAACAACGATAAAAAAACACCTACATTTATGCCCATAACGAGGACTGTTGACGTATTTCTTCATCAACGCCTCGGTCTTTTTATCGCTGACCATGATAGCAATGTCCTTCCACGGGGTGGGGCCCCAATAGGGATAGTAATCACGTTCCTCGGGGATTTCCAAACCCCTCCTTGTTCCTGCAGCGTTTTGTCGTGTGTAAATCGGAAGATCGCCTTTAAGTTGTTGGTCAGCTGTGAACAAACCTGTGCATGAGGAGAAATTGTTAGTTGCTAGTCTAGTTAGTTTCACCTGTTATAATCTCTTTTTGTAAGTTGTTACATTTGAATTTTTGTCATGTCTTGTATTTTACTTTTTTCTCGGTGACTAAATAAATGTTTACATTCTTAAAAAAAATGTAGTTCTCCTAGGAATCTTTCACCCCCTTAGACTTCTACTTTGACTCACCTTTGTTCCTTTCTCTGCGGTAATACGCTTGATAGTAATTAGCTGGCTCGTGAAGTCCGAAGTCTTTTCTAATGTAAGCATTTTCTCTTGCTCCGTTTGCAAAGCCCTGGGTATTCAGTAGCTGACCGTTTCGAATGGTGTGATATTCGAACTCGTTGTTCACATTATTGGTAGCCATCTTGCCCTCGGGATACGCCTGACACATGTACTGTAAGATAACTTGTGTTTCCACTCTGTCATCAGTCTTTGGGCCGGTCCCGTGTTGATTTGTCCACATGATTTCTACTTCAGTTTTGGCGTTGATGTCGCATCCACTCATGTAGAACTCCTGACAAACCGCAACATACACATATAAGTGAAAGTGAAAATGAAGAATGATCATCGCAGTAAATTTTCCAATTTAAGCAATTGGAAAGAAGAAGCCTGAAAAAATCAGGGCTTCAACGGGATTCGAACCCGTGACCTCCGCGATACCGGTGCGATGCTCTACATACACATATAAATATGAACTAAATAACTGATCAGAAAATCATAACCAAACTAACCCAAGAGAGAACTAACAGATAAACGAACAATAAGAACAATTATATCTTGCGGTATGAGCCAATCAAAAGGTAGACAACAGTGTATTAAATACCATTGGAAGCTGATTGAACTCTGGAATGTTGTCTCCAGGGTTAAAATGATGCTTGTCTCCAACGTTGTATCCTGCTTTGCCGTTATTCTAAAAATGAACACAATATAGCAAGTTTATGAGGACAAATATCCACCTTTATTTTCGATTTCCGGGTCCGGTCCCGTTCCGTGCGGGCTACTTTTCCGAACAGTGGCTAGTAATCGAGCCTATGTTTCCACCTTAACTTAGTGGAAATAATTTTTATTGTGCCAATATTCGCTGCAATATTATACCCCACCTTTTGACTTCGGCACCCACTTATAGAGAGCTGTTAAGTTATATATTCGACATACATCATTTAGCTGGTGGTTTCATACCGAACAACAGGCGAAAGGTCCGTGTTCTTTCAAAGACCTGTTCGACAACTATACCTGTCAGGAATTTTACGTTTTCGTTTGGTTGTCGTTTTAATTTGAAACATTATCAACATGTTTTTGGTCAAATAAAGGAGACAGAAGCTGAGATAGCCACTTAGCTCGATTAGCCTTAGCTATTTCTAAGTGGCTGTGCTCTGTTTTTCATTGTTATTTTTTCACATTGCATGTATTTATTTTTATTGTAAATTTTTTCTGGGCACGAAATAAAGATTGTTGTTGTTGTTGTTGCAGATATGAATCTATTTGGGGTGCTAGTAACACTTTCTTGGTGTGCCATCAGTCAGAGTGGAGATGCATGTTCTGATTTGACTTCTAACTTCACCAACTTTGAGATTAGGTACGGAAGCCCTGATCAATTGGAAAAAAAGCGTAAATGTAAAGGCCGGTCCTACCTGTGAATCAAACAATCTGTTTGCGTTCTTGACGTTATCTTGGTTGCCATTCAAACGATTGTTGGATCCGTGTGGAAAATGCATGTACATGTCCGACATGCAGGGCTCGATAAGTACAGCCAGGAGGCAGCTCCAAACGAAAATGGTCCTCATCATTCCTGTTCCAGCAGAAAGAAACAAACCATGGCCGTGTTAACTAACGAATAAAACTCACTTTGCAAATGCGTAAAGGTCTGAAGTAGAATATTTAATGTCACTGATTGACAGTAAATGAAGCTTTGAGTTACGTGATCGCTTCACCCATTTGCGTCCTCTTCAATTTTGGAGCTAAAATTAAGGAAGCTATATTGTAATTACCTGAAGGATAATTACAGTGGAATGTTTAACGTGATTGCCAAATAACTCAACTTTCATAAAATGCACGAGAGCCGGTCCCTTCAAGTGCCTTAAATGTTACTACTCACCTGTGGTTTTCCTTTAATTTTTTCTGCAATCGTTAAGCTGCTGGGCTAGTGTCTCTAGTCTTGTGTCAAGTTGACCTTTAAATGGCTTTCATGGCACGCTTTGCATAATTGTAATCCCGCGCACTAAAGGAATTTGGAAGCAGACAAAAGTGATAAATGACGTCTTTAAATGTCATTTTTGATTGACATCTAAAAATGGCAATTTAATTAAATTACTGCAGTGGAGGTTAATACCAGAGGTTATTTACCAAGCCTCAAATCGAGAAGGTAAATATTCTTTGCTCTAATCTCATTGATGTGAACAACTAGCGAAGTCAACTTGTTTAACGAATCTGTGCCATCATTTCTGATAAATTGCGTCATAGCATTTTTAAAGTAAATACGCTGACAATGTTATGCCACATAATGAAACATAAAGGAAGTCAAAGAACAAACTAGAAAGAACAAAAGAAAACCATGGTTATTGACCAGAGTGCGTGAGAAACTGAATTTCATTTTGCCAAAACGATTCCGAGAACATGACGGGATTTTGTAAGGACAATACAACTCAAGTAAATCTTGTTCACAGAATTTCTCAACTGTAATTGTAATTTCTCCTTATAATTAATTAGTATTCAGAAAATAGGTGAAAGCTCTTAGACGGAGGAGGGATCTTTCGAAAAAGTTGACAAAATTTAACGGAAATGGTAAGAAGGAATTGAAACAAACAATACCAGATTAAGTGTTTCTTGTCAAGGAGTTGTATGGCTCAGGGCCAAAAAGTGAAAAGCGCAACTACAGGCGGGAAATACCTAGGTAGGCTACAGTGCTCGACGTTTTCCAAAATCAATAAAAAAGTGTATTACTGTAGAACTTATTAACCTTAGTTTTCTCTGATAAACATGATAGGACGTCGTCTTGCAAACTTCATTTTAAAAGAAGTGTCGCTTCTTTTCAGCCAAACCGCTGTTTGTGTTCTATGTTTGTTTATAATTACAGCTTGATTCGATCAAACATAAGTTGCACAATAAGATTATATTAACGTACTCTTGGTAAATAAGAGTGCTTGTATTACTGACGAGAAGTTTACTTTGTGTTGTATAGGATGTGCAATTTACAAGTTCCTGTTTGAGGTGCGGTTTTCGGGCTGCCTGTGTCATAGTAATGTCCAGCAGGGAATAGATAGTTCTCGCGAAGTTTTATCCTTCCTGCATGAGCGTCACGTTTGTATTAAAAAACGAGTTTGGCTCTGAGTTGCCCGCAAATCATTCAAAGGTAACTCCGCATACAATACCACACGCTCTTGTTAAAGAAGGCAGGCTTGTTAATCTATTGTTTATTCATAATTGGAAAGGAACCTAGCTGTGACCTTCTTGTTTGGTCGGCCACTTTTTTGGCTAGAGAAAATTCAGTCCTAAAGCAGAACAACTTGAGCCGACATTACTAGTTACTGAGCAAGGGTACCGAATATTTTTATTAAATTCTCTCGGCTTGACTCGTATACGTTAGGCCATTCATATTATGAAAGACTTTTAATTGAAGGGTAACAATACGATGATTGACAGTTAATGCAGACCTACGAACGAACAAGCAACGACTTGCAAACTTTCTTTGACTAAACATTACTGACCGAGACTGTATACCACATAAGGTTTGGTGCGCTTTGGAGCTATTTGTGCCAGGCTTGATGAAGTATGTACACGTCCTAGGTTGTGTCACCCAACCACCGAGGACGTATATGTGCATCCTCAATCAAGGGACATAGCTGAGAGTCCAGTTTTTTCCTGATGGCTTGAATCAGTTTTCACCGGTTGTTGGAAAAAAAAAACATCATAACCGCTGATTGGAGAGGGTTTCTGGTAGGGAAGTGGTTATTAAGTAATTTTAAATTCGATCCAGTTTAAGTGACAGAAAACAACGCGTTAACGTGTCAAAGTTATTCAGAAAACGGAAAATTATTTAAGTTCAGCCTACTTCCGAGCGCGCGGGTTTGGGTATGTCTTCTGTTACTCCGTGCGAAGCAAAACTATCTGGAGTCGGAGTGGCCGCCAGATATTTGAACAAGAAAAAGATCTAGAGGACGAGGCCGAACAGCGCTTTTCATATAATGGCAGAAATTATACAGATCTATACAAGCAGATCAATAAGCTGGTGGCTTCATTTTTGCCAGATGGCAACTCCACGGCGGATAATCTGAGAGAGAGAAATTAGGTGCCAAATAAGATCCAAGGTTATGGAGTGCAGTGGAAAGCTGGCAGATGTTAAGCTATGATTGCAGGAAACGAGCTTCACAGAAAGCACCCGAGGACCGCAGCTAAAAGGATCAAGTAAAAGAAAAAAAAAAACTCGAATCTTATTTTCACCGATGCAAAGGTTGTTGATACAATGAGACTTACGCCAAGCAAATTGCAGATTCCTTGTTTTCTTGTTTCAATATTTTATTTCACTAGTAACAACACTACGTTTGCGGCCTATTTTTTAGAACATCGATCAATCGAGTTTTATACCAGGATAGCTCAGGTAACAGTGATCTGTCCCATGTGACGTCGGTTGGAGAAGTTGTTATTGCGCGTGCTCATGTAACAGTACTCCCCAGGCTTCTTGATACGGAAACAAGGCGGATTGCAGGAGGCTGGGGCGTTGTTCAACTGACTCTGCAGATCGGCAACATTACCACTGTAGCATCCTGTGTTCAGGTGAAGATTCAACTTTTCAGGGCTGAAAGCATCAGCCTGGTCAACCACTTCGAGAGGCAAGCTGGAGCAAGCTGCTGGTTTGAGAGAGCTGCATCCTTCCTTTACCCAACACACGTTTGTTCTGTCCGAGCCTTCAAAATAACAAATGAAACGTTTAGTTGCCAGGCTGGCTGTCAACCTCGTCCCCAGGGCAGGAAAAGACCCTGGCGTTGACCGGTCACATCACCACCAATCAACCGAAGCCTTCTCACACTTGGGGCAGGGTTGCCTGAGTGTTTTATTTTCCTCTTAAAGTAAACAATTAAATGACGAATGTCTTCTACTAAGGTGCGCGACTGCGGTTCTCGTTTTGTAGGTTAGAGGAATCTTAATTGAGGTCATTTTAAGTATTTTCAAATCGACGTGACAATTTCTGCAAGCATTGGCTAAATCGACCTGTGGCCACCTGATTACATAGAGCATCAAGTAAGCTAGAATTCACACTTTCGACAACCCAGTGTCCATTCTGTAGTCCAAGCCGAGATGCAGACCAGCTTACATATATGAAACCCATATTTACTCCTGGATAAAAAAAATATATTAGATCACTGATTAGATCATCTTTTGTAGTTCCCTCAAGGAGGGAGGTGGGGGTGGGGGAGGGGAGGGGAGCGTAAATTGAAGCGAAATAAATGCCAATAAAAAAAAATTAAAATAGATTGCGACAAATAAAAGAAAAAAATTAAACATTCCAGAGACACTTACGCGCTTGTCCTTCTCCAGCATTATTTGGATTATTGTTGGAGCCTGTGGAGATGGAAAGCATTTGTTGAATCAAGTTTTTACAGTTATGTTGTGTTTTCCAGTTGCGCGAAATTTGTCGGTGTAATAGGTCCGCAATGCATGCAGACTAAGGCCTCTTTAGGTGTCTAAAGATGGATTTTCTTTGCTCTTCTTTGGTATGAGTTTTTCAAATGATCGTAACAAATAAACAGGTGAATGCCTAGGATAAAAATTAGAGTCTGGCATTTACGTAAAAGGCGTCTCCATTGTTAGCGAGTGTCTTTTGAAACAGACGAATTCGTGATAAGGTCTATCAGGCAGTTGGCGTCACAAGATTTGCTTAGTGTTTGGAAGTCTGTTTGACGGTGTATTATTGCTACACGCGTGCTCCCAGTATGATAATAAGAGCGCCACTGACTTACCAGACCAGGCGAAGCACAGAACATCATTGGTGGTAACTGAAATACGTTCAGGAACGAAGCGATATTCCATGGCTGGATAAGCCTGCACAATGTTTCCTCTCTTTCCCATTCCTCCGATGTAAATGATTTTGGAATTCTTGAATCGAGAGGGAAGTGAGTTCCTTGGTTTCAAGTAGAACACGTGTGTTCTGTCTTGGAATGTACGAGCTAGCTGAGCTGTGTTCAAGGCGAGCTGCAGCTTAGTTTTCCCGTCCACGGCCAGCGTTGTAGGATCATTTTTCACGCTAAGAGAGAAATTATTAAACGTAGCTTTCATTAATTCAAAGATTTCAAACTGTCCTAAGACGGTCATGCTGATATCTGCAATAACATAGCGCACCTTATATAGTCTAAGGTTTGGGAACTTAAAGGAACCTTGCCAAGGATGCTTGAAAAATTTACCAAAATATTTAAATATGTTGTCTGTGACCTTTTTCTGAATCCAGTTGTGTCAGGAGTCCATGGGCTCCTGGTTATGTCCATCCCTCCATGATAATATTGTATTTACTGACTTAAAATTCAGATCTGCTTTCCGCATGCTGCGAGGTTGTGATATATCTGTCAAGATGTCGCTTAAATTGAATGGATGAGTCATGAAATTTGACCCTACCCCCGTTAAAACGGCACCCAGTAATGTTGCCAAATTTTTCAGGCCTGTTGTTGAGTGTATAACGGGGTTCCAGTGTACTAATGTGAAACAAACTGACAACTAGATGAATGGAGGTTTGAGGGCAAAATACAGATCATATCTTCAATACGTACGCATCGTTATTCGAGGCATCAAAACTCCTTGGTGCATCTCCTGTTGTAATGTTGTATCTGTCAAAATTTAGAAACAAAGTGGTTAGCAAAAATGCGATTAGTTACTTTAACTTGCGACACAGTTGGTTACTTCAACTTGTGACGTAATTGGTAACTTTAATTTGTGACGTAATTGGTTACTTTAACTTGTGACGTAATTGGTTACTTTAACTTGTGACGTAATTGGTTACGCTAACTTATGATATTATTACTCCAGGACATATTTTCATATTTTCCGAAATGAAGTTACTTTGACGAATATGTGCTTAATATGCAGTGTTTTGCGATTTAAGATCGATCAGCCCCGCAAACCATTTGAAATAAAAGACTAAACCCAGTAAAGAAAAATCCAAACACAGCAGCGATAAACATTGTACAGCAACGTATTTTTATAATAAACTTGACGTTTCGTATGCTAAACAATGTACATTTTACAGACCTTTAATAAGAACGATTTAAATAGTTGTTCCTAAAATTTTGAAGTTTCTCAGCATAGAAACGTCAAATTTAGCATAAAAACGCACTGTTGCACATTTTTTATCACTGCTGTTTGTGTTTGTATTTTTAATCAAGCTACGATGACCAAAGAACGAGAGTTTGTATACAGTGAAGAAACAAAGGTAGATATGGCAAACAGCTTTACCATCTTTACCATCCAAATAAGTGTCATAAGTAATTCCCGACGATCTCTCTCATTCTCAACACGCAGCAAGTTCAATGAAATTAGTGTTTACACGGAATATGGCGAGATTTCTGGGAAGTATCTGGGAAGTATCTTGTATCAGTTACCCCTGAGACCTGACAACTTCTCGACCTTTCAGCTGTAATGATACTTTTGTTTGTTATATATTTTTTAAACACCTGATCGCGCGTCATGTGATATAGCCATCTTGAACTTAGCAAGAGGGGGTGGGGGTGGGGGTGGGGTGGGGAATGACCCAGCCTGCACTCACCTTATCCTCAACACGCATCGCTGAATGGTGTTGGAGGGAAAGTAAGGAATCTTCCATGTGTACGAGGAGAACTTGCCGTGCATATTCAGTCCATTATGATTGACAACAGTGGAAGGTGCATAGATCACCTCGGCTGGGTCCGCAACGACAAGATCTTCTTCGGTCCCGTCTGATCCCATCTGTGTTATCTGATGGGGCTCGTATGCCACGCCTTTGACAGTCTGAAATTTGCCGGCACATGCGCCGTCTGTTTGTGAAGGGAGCTTTTCCTTGTAGTTTGTTTCCACTTCAACCCATTTTCCTCCGCCTTTTTCGCATGTTTCCTTGGTGATGAAACTGGCCACACATTTTGATGCCTGCTTGTTGCGGGGAGGTGTTTTAGGACACCTTCGCTGGTTTTGGAGACCGTCGTCCATGATACATAATCCTTAAATTAAACGAGATCGCATCAGCGTACTTCTCTATCAGTCTCTTTTGTACCTCGTAGGATCTTCGAGTGAAGCGCAGGATCAAAACGCGTGAACGAGCGGGACAAACAAAAACAAATAAAATTAAATTACAATGTTTAGAGAGGAAGCCACCTCAGCCTTAGTCGGTTTCCATGCTGGTCCTTGATCCTGGTCGAATTGGAATTTGGAGATGATGGTTTTTGTGGAGGGAGAAAAACCGAAGAAACCGGAGAAAAACCCTCGGAGCAAAGCGAGAACCAACAACAAACTCAACCCACATATGGTACCGGGCCGGAATCGAACCCAGGCCACATTGGTGGGAGGCGAGTGCTCTCACCACTACGCCATCCCTGTTCCCTGCACTTTGGAACTCGAAAAGAGACGGGAAATAAAAACTCTTTCTTCGTCTTCGTCCCGAGCTTCCAGGCATGTTATTGCTTTTCCCGATTTAAAAAGAAAAATAAAAAAAAAAATGTTTTTCTGTCTAACGTTAAAGCTAAGTTACCTTTTTTCGAGTGATCAGGACTGTTCACATATTCCTTCATCAATTTCTCCGTGACTTTGTCACTGACCATGATAGCAATGTCCTTAAACGGGCTGGGGCCCCAGTAGGGATAGTAATCACGCTCCTCTGGTACTTCATAGCCTCGTCTGTTACCGTTGGCATTCTGTCTTGTGTATTGCGGCGTGTCTCCTTTCAGATTTTGATCAGCGGTAAACAAACCTATGTGATGGTTGAGTGTTATTAGTGTTCATTCCAGAAAAGGAAACCAAGTTGGACCGGAAATTCGACTGATCTGAATACAGTGAAGGACAAGTCTCCCGTCTAAAATTCATCCGTTCATTTTTCCGACTAATGCAACGGGAAAATCGGTCAGGCGGAAAGCTCGTCATAAATTTATATTATAGACAAGAAAATTAGGAAGCAGTTTTCGTTTGCGTCATGCATGAAGACTTAAACCTCTTGTTCTAACGTCTCAATTTGTTTCAATCGTGATTTTAAAAATAGTATAGTTACCTGAACTTCATGTTAGAAAGTATTCCTTCAGCCGGCATTTCCCTCTGAGACGAGGTTTCCGCCTTTTAATATGATTTTATGTGAAAATAAGTCGCACAAAATGCCAAACTATATGTTATGACGAAGTTCTTGGAATACTGTTTCGTGGATTTAACGTCTTTAGGAGCTGTTTTCTGCATCTCAGTTTCCTTCGTAAAAGCTCGCGGCCTTTGGTTTTTCAAGCGAAACATTTTTTTTTTAACAAAAGAGTGGAGCTCTGTTCTATAAATATTTTGCAAGTACTGGGAGTTCTTATAAAGCAGTAAGAGTAACAGTCAATGTTAGCGACGTCATTCATTTTTCTTTGTTAATACTTTTGAGGTTTCCATCAGTTTGAAAGTAATTCAGTTCTGATCTTTCCATCATAAAAGTCACTTGATAAAATATTTTGACATAGCTCCTTTAAATGAGTAGCAATGCGTTTGCGGGTACGGATAAAAACTGGTTCTGGAAATACCTTTGTTTCGTATTCTTCGCAGCATAGTGTTATAGTGATGAAATGGCTCGTGCAATCCTCGGTTAATTATAGCCTGCCGATCTTCTCTATCATCAAGCCGGAAGTTCTGTGTGTTGCGGTTTCCTCCATTACGTATGGTATGCCGCTGAAAGTCGTTATTGATATCCGTCACTTTGCCACTAGGGTACGGCTGACACATGTACTGTAAGATAACTTGTGTTTCCACTCTGTCGTCAGTCAAAGGGCCGGTCCCGTGTTGATTTGTCCACATAATTTCTAGCTCAGTTTGGGCGTCCTTCTCACAGCCGCTCATGAAATATTCCTTTGGATTAAGAAAAGAAGCAGCTTTCAATTGCCTGTAGAAGACAACTTTACGCTTGGCTAGGTTCAGTGCATACAATTCAGTGGAAGCCGGTTCTCAATTAAATTGGTTGGAGGCAAAACAAAAAACATCAGACAAAATGTATGTGTGTTTCCCCGCGCTCG